>NC_065522.1:33507077-33520632 GCF_006386435.1 Epinephelus moara | reverse complement strand
CAGGCTACAGTAATGACACATTAACACAGTGCAGTAGTGTGTGTACAGTCAGTGTTGAACCATGTGACCTTTGACCTGTTTATTAACAGGCTGTAGATCACACTAGTTCAGAAAATGTGCTTAAATTTCTCTGTCATATCAACTTCAGTGTGAGTCAGTGTGAAACAGAATGATTACTTGTTAAGTGTAGTGCAACCATACCCAACGATCTGATGACCTCACCTGCACAGAAAGATTAGTTGCTGTAAGCCTTGAAAACAGTCAGCTGAGATTAAAGGTGAAGTGTGTCAGATTTTGGAGGATTTGTGGCGTCTAGTGGTGAATTTCAGATTGCAACCAGCTAAAAACTTCTGCTGGCCAGAATAACAGGGCGGCAGTAGCTCAGTCCATAGGGACTTGGGTTGGGAACCGGAGGGTCGCCTGTTCAAGTCCCCGTCCGGACCAAAATATGGAGCGTGGACTGGTAGCTGGAGAGGTGCCAGTTCACCTCCTGGGCACTGCCAAGGTGCCCCTGAGCAAGGCACAGAACCCCCCAACCGCCTGGAGCGCCTGTCATGGGCAGCCCCCTCACTCTGAGATCTCTCCACTTTGTGCATGTATAGGTCGCGTTTGTGCATGTGTGTGCTCGGACCTGTGTGTAATTGACAAACAGAGTGAAAAATTGAATTTCCCCTCAGGGATTAATAAGACAAACAGAGTGAAAAATTGAATTTCCCCTCAGGGATTAATAAAGTATATAAAATTAAATTAAAATAAAAAAAAAAATTCCTTCATTGTTCAGGTAGTTTTTAACGAGAGCTGAAGTATCAGCAGAGGTCTCTTCCTCTCCAAGACAAACTCAGTACAGACGTGTCATGTTACTAACCAGCGTAACTCCGGGCTACACATTGCAGTTGGGCTTCTTACTACAGCAGCCGAATGCCCTTATGTGGAGCCAGAGTTTGGTTTGTCCGTTCAGTTGTTGTAGAAACATGGTGATGCAATGGTGATCGTAAAAATCTTAGGCCCAGAACACAGTGCATGTGTGAGCAGCGTGTGAGGGCAACCTCGCTGAACTGCTGCGATTCACAGTCGGTACGTTTCCAGTCACAGTGAAGTGGAGCTACAGTCCCAGCTGGACGAGGACATTTAACTGGACTACTGTCCTTGTCCCAGTATACAAGCACGGGAGGGGAATCCATTTATTGAGGCAAGTATGTGCGACTCCTCTACGATAGGTGGAGATATGCCCCCTTGTGTGTGGGCTCTAAATGGGCTGAAGAACAGGCCCCATGTGGGATTGTTCACAAGTTCCATGTTGACCCCATGCCAGTTCCCCACATAGGTGGGTTTACCCAAGTGGGCTCCACATAATGCTACCTGGGTAGCCACTGTGTATGGGCCCAGATAGGCACCTTATCTGGGGATCACTTGGGTAATCCCACCCTTGTGGGCAATTGACCTATGGCTAAGCCACGCCCCCCTCCACTCACTCGAACAAACTATCAACATTCAGTGCCCGGCGCTATGGCAGGTGTCACAGTACACGGCATTTCACAGGAGGCAACTGATGATTTTTGGGGACATAACGATCAGATGTCATTGAGAAGTAACCAAAAGGGCCTAAACTACGCATTGGAGGGATATATTCATCATTTTATTGTTGAGAAGGTCGATGAAAAGCTTAAATTACAAGCCAAAATTTACAGGTCACAGTGTACGCTTGTGAACCGCATCTGGTTGCCGTCACCATCAAAGACAACAAGTTAAAGTGCCACTGAAGTTAAGGTTTTTGGCTCAGAATATGAGAAAAGGATAACGGCCTTTTTACCATCTTTACCAAGAGTGTCTCTCCGTTAGTTTGGTGCTACAGTATTTACACTGAATCATTCAGCATAACGTTTGCCAACCTTTGTTATCTCTGCCATTACAGATAAGTTAATGAAGCTAAGCTCCAGAAGTTAACGTTAGCTTAACTAGAGCCCTTTGGACAACAGCTAACAATGATGTACGATCACCAAAGTACAAAACTAGAACAAAATAGGCTAATGAACTCCCAGCAAACAAGGTGACATGATGAACAACGCAGCTAGGAGCTAACGTTAGGCTAACTTTAGCTAACGTTAGCTAGAGATGTTAAAGATAACTTTATATTTCTTTCCAGCAAAGTGACAATATGTTGCCTCAAACACAATGTTGACTTACCTTAGAACAGATGTAGACATCATTGTTAATCTTATTCACGTTGAGTTGATGTTGTGGTCTAACGTTACCACACAACTTTATCCAAAGGAGACACTTTTCTCGGTTGAGATGTGGTTTAAAGTGTAAAAAATACACCTGGTCGCCCAGCCTCTCAGGATACCTTGTGTCAGAGTTGCATGTACCCCATGCACACCGTTTGACCATTTTTAAACTTCAAATCTCAGAAAAAGCTCATAAAACCGAACAAACTGACTTTCTGTAATGCATTTCAGTGGACGTCCAGACAGAGAATGTCCCAGTGTATGGGAATGGCTATACGCACTGTGATTGGCTCATCACGTTTGAGGGTGGGGCTTAGCCATAGGTAAATTGGCATGGTGCCACTACAGAACCTGGGACCAGGTGCATTTACTAAATCTTTTTCTGCACTATAAAATATCTGACCGTACATTTACAGAGAATTACTGCCTATAGTTGCATCATTTTCACAGTAAAGTGTAGAAATGCTGTAAAGTCAGAACGCTTTCAGAAATATAAAGTTTAAATACAAAGTGAGCGAACAGAAGAAAAATCTATCAAATCAATATTTGGTGTGACCACCCTTTGCCTTCAAAACAGCATCAGTTCCTCCAGGTACACTTGGACACAGATTTTGAAGGAACTCTGCAGGAAGGTTGTTCCAGACATCTTGGAGAACTACCCACAGATCTTCTGTCTCTTCATGTATCCTGGACAGACCAGATGATGTTGAGATCAGGGCTCTGTGGGGGCTGCACCATCACTTCCAAGACTCCTTGTTGCTCTTCACGCTGATGGTAGTTCCTCATGACATTGGCTGTATGTTTCAGGTCATTGTCCTGCTGCAGAATAAATTTGGGGCCAATCAGACGCCTCCCTGATGGTACTGCATGATGGATAAGTGCCTGCCTGTATCTCTCAGCATTGAGGACACCATTAATCCTGACCAAACCCCCAGCTCCATTTGCAGAGGTGCAGCCCCAAACTTGCAAAGAACCTCCACCATGCAGTTCTTCCATGGAAACCACTTGTGGTCAGACCTCTGCGGACAGTAGATGGATGTACCTGGGTCCCACTGGTTTCTTGGCCGACCACGGCGTCTGCGGTCCTCAACATTGCCTGTGTCTTTGTGCTTCTTGAACAGTCTGCTCTGAAACCTTTGCCTGGGAGAGACCCTGCTGATGCAGTGTGTCTTGTTACTGTGCTCAGTCTCGTCATGGTGTTTGACCTGTGACATCTTTCACAGCCTCACTTTGGCAGCAGAGTTTGGCTGCTCCTCTCCCAGTTTGAAGCCTCCTACACAGCTGTTTCTGTTTCAGGTAACGGCTGTGTTTCAACCTACACATGAAACTGATGATCATTAGCACCTGCTTGGTATGACTGGTTAATCAGACACCTGATATGATCCTACAAAATCCCTGACTTTGTGCAAGTGTACCTGGAAGAACTGATGCTGTTTGGAAGGCAAAGGGTGGTCACTCCAAATACTGATTTGATTTAGATTTTTCATCTGTTCGCTCACTTTGCATTTTGTAAAATGAAAAAAACAAAACAAATAAACTGGAAAGCATTCTTACTTCACAGCATTTCTTCATTCCTGCCTCAAACATTTGCACAGTAATGTATAAAAGCAGGAATACAGACGAGGTGAGTTGGTCCTCACCACTGTTACTTTTCCTGACTTCCTGTAAGTGCTGAAGCTGTTTTACTTTTGCAAAAATCAGTTTCACATCACTGAGGTCCTCAGGTTGTATCAGAAACAGCAAACCAACAGCTCCCCCAAGTGGCCATCTCACCACACTACCTGCAACTGATGCTGCAGCACATCGTCTTCAATTTGAGTCAAGCTAAAAGCCTCTTATAACTTTGACATTCCTTGCTTTCAAAATAAGATAACATGATTAAGACTATTACAAAGAATATTACTGATTGATGTGCAGTTGACGTGACTTTAAACCACACCTCAAGGTAACAAATAATAAGTGTTATAAATGTTTTTCAAGTACCGACAAATTTACAACAAAACAAAAGATAATTTATGACTTAAAATAAATGTTGAACACACTGTTATTGTTTTAGGAGTTATCACCACTCTTTATTTTTGGATTATAATTAAACAAACTGACAAACTCTTGCAAAATATCACTTGATACGATAAAACCCTTGAATCTTCGAAGGTTGTAAAAAACCAAAAAGTCCTGATTAATGCAGATGACGAAAACAAAGGAGAAAAAAAAACGGTGATTTCAGAATGAAGTGGGTGTGAAAGTCAGAATGTCGGTTTCAGAAAGTTACAGAAATTTTCAGATACGCTCTCCCTCGATTCCAACGTTGCAAAGGTGTGTGAGGACGAGATGTGAGACAAAACAAAACAGGCTTTATATGAAGTATACTGTGACCCTGCAAGTTTTTGTCTTTCAGCCCACTTTGGCAAAAAAAGTTCATCTCATCTTCAACATTCCTCTCTTCATCTACATCGTTTACTCCTCCGCCACAGTCTTCTTTTACACCTCATCTCCTCCGTCCTTGGCTTCTAATCTTTCCTGTTCAAGTAGTCCTGCTCCTTAATATTTCTCTTCTTCACTCCACATTTGTCTTGTCCTTTTGCGTTGACTCTTCCTCACCCTCACCTTGTCTTCCCCCTCATTCATCCTCCTCGTCATCTCCTCTCAAAGCGTTACGGAGACTCCTCCAGAACTCCCCGCTCCTCTCCTCGTCCTGAGGCCACTCCAGATAGGTGGTGGAGCTCATGAGTTTGCGCAGTTTGCAGAAGCGTTTGGGGATGTCGTCCTTGGACAGCGGTTCCAGCAGGATCAAGATTGCCGCGTCTCCGGCGGCATTCTCATCAAAAAGCTGAAAGTGGGAGAAGTCCAGCTCGTAGCGGCACCAGTCAGACTGGACAAAATTCTCAGAGAGGATGAAGATGGTCCGCCGGCTGCGCTCCATGGCGCTTATGATGTTGTCCACAATCCAGTGTCCAGGAAGGAAGTCCCGCTTGTGGAGGCACAGGGTCAGAGGCCGGGGGGGTCTGGGGTTCACAGAGTCTCCATCGTTCTCACTGAAAGAGTAGAAACCAGAGAGCACAGGGGGAGGCTTTATTCATGCCATGTGTGGTATACATTGGATGAAATTCATCGGAGGAAAGGAATTAAACAGTCTGACCAAAAATTGAACACTTCCAAAAGTTTTTGTAAAAGTCATCTTGGCTGCACTGAGCATCTTGTACCAAACTAATATTGAGATATTAAAAGCTTTTTGGACTCGTGTACCTCATTCAGAGGGTATGAGTAATGTAACAAATTGGAAATGCCCAAAACTGTTCATACGTTTTCCTACGAAAATGACACACCCAAATTCGTGTATCCCACAAATCTGAAAGGCTGCGATCAGATGCAAAGAAGCAGTCCCATGCAGTATTGAATGGAGGCAGGTTGGGGCGGTGGATGNTTCTACCGTTTTTTTTCCCCGTTAAAGGGTTTTTTGGGGAGTTTTTCCTGATCAGCTGTGAGGGTCATAAGGACAGAGGGATGTCGTATGCTGTAAAGCCCTGTGAGGCAAATTGTGATTTGTGATATTGGGCTTTATAAATAAAATTGATTGATTGATTGATTGACAACTTGTTAGAGGAAAGAAAGCCCAGACCAGGAAGTAGTTACAATCAGACGCTCCAACATTAGAAGATTGGTTAAAAACTGTTCATGAAATTTACATCATGGAGAGATTAACATTTACTATAAAAATTCAATCAGAGAAATTTAAGGGACTGTGATCAAAAAGTGTCGGATACATTAACTCAAGGAGACCATGTCAACTGGACAACCAAGGAGATCGTGTTGTGTGTAGATCTTTGTGGATGAATGAGTTGTCATTTTTATTTTTATTTCAAGAGCGCTGAGAGTAAGCAAAATGTTGAACTTTGCGTAAAATGCTGCCCTCGTCACTGTTGCTTTTTTTACGTAGACTCACAAGTCAGTCTTTAGACGCTTTGCTTAACTAAAGACTGATGTCTTTCTCCCTGATTTTGTGTTTAGATGGGCGGATACAATTTCAGATTTTCAAAAAACTCCCTACGTTGCAGAACCAATAGTAAATCCGCAGGGCGGTCCTTCGGTGGCTCGCTGAACCCTTGTGCTCGTAAACATAGTCCAACTAGAAACACGTGTAGCGGTATGCATTTGCAGAAGACGCCGTCAAAGTTAGTGGATGTTTGTCGCATTTGTGGCGACACATTCTCGCCAACTAAAAGAAACAAACATAATCTTTTACAAGGCCATGACTCATCCGTCCGGCCAGATTATACATTGGCTTTGGCGGACGAGAAAAGGGGGAGCGCACATTTCCAGGAGGGCGTGTTCTTTTCAAAAATGCAAGAGGCGTTGCTTTGTTGCCAGCCGTTTTCTCCGGTGTGTTAAGCACACTTTAGAAAGGAGTGTCCCCAGACTATCAGAAGGCGGAGATCTCTGATTGTCTGGTGGCGAGACTACTTTTTACGGAGCTGCTCTATGGCAATGGAGGACGGACAAATACCACAAAGACCAACCCTCATATCTTAAATGTGCAAGTGCTAAACAACAACAGTAGAAGACAAATATGCTAATATATTGTATATATATTTGTACATGTTTCCTCGTCTGACTGGGGACCCGTCCTCTCTCAGTTCATGCTTCTGCCTTCCCTTCATCCAGAGCAAGAGCTCCACCTTGTGACGACATGGAGAATCATAGATATTCATATCAAAGCAACGAGTTGCAACCACAGCTGAATAAACGCTGCCTCCATAACGCTCCTGGCTGGATGTTTCCTGAGGAGCTCCTCGTGTTTAAATAAGGAAAAAACCCCACTTGGGTGGACCTGGGGCCTTAATGCCGTTGGACACAGCGCTGAGAGAACGCCTGCTCTATTTGCCTGGATACCACACGCTAACACAGCATGTGATCTCATCACTACTCATCATATCTCATCAAACCTGTAAATAACATGGATAACGTTAGCCACGTGATGCTAACAGTTAGCCCTGTCACTGTGAGCTCCAGTCCCACAGCAGCGGTCTCATGATACACGGAATCAACAAGCTGTGTGCAGCTCTACAATTAATGAGCCCCTTTTAAACTGTCAGATTTGATTTTGAAAGTTGCAGTGACTTGACAACATTGGCCAGAATTCACTGGGATTGGCTGAATTTGCATTAATTGGTTGAATCCTGGAGGGTCTAGCAAACACACATAATTGTGCTGAAATATTATTAAGTATTTTTAATAAACCTCTGATGTTACCTTGGCTCCTCCAGTTCAGGTACCAAGAAGTTTTCCACCCAGCTGGCGTCTCTCTCACTGTAGGACACAAAGGCGTCATAGGATAGCAACCCTTCTGAACCCTCCTCATCTCTGCGTTGCCGTCGTCGCCGGGAGCTACGCTTGGCTCTTAGCCATGCCCACATCATCTTGAGGTACCAGAACGCATGGAGGCGCCACAGCACGATAGTCAGCAGGGTCCCAACAAACAGCGCCACCCCACAGCTCACGGACACAAACAAAACCCTGTGGCACTCAACAACAGAGGGGTGGACCTGACCCACCAGATGCCCATGCCGCTCAAAAGGAGAGTCGCAGGTGTAGCTTTCCTCTCCATCTGTTAAATGCATGTCTCCACCTCCGTTGATGGCCGACTGGAAGAAGCTGACAAAGTCACAGGAGCAGACGAATTTGTTCTGACCCGCCTGGAGTTCCTGCAGTCGACTGTACGACTGGAGGTCTGAACGGGCGAACATGTTCAAGATGTTTGACTGTGGGAGAACAGAGAGGGGTCACACTGGGAAACACAAAGAGAACTGGAAGAAGAAATATGATTTGCAATTGGTCCTTACCTGTATTGTCAGTGTTTGCAGATTGGGGAACAGCTGCCCAGGGGGCAGCCTCAGTATCTTGTTCCCAGAGAGGTGGAGCTCTCTCAGGGCGGGCAGGGCCAGGGTGAAGCTTCTGAGATTGTTGTTGCTCAGATCCAACACCTGATAAAGTATAAGGTGAAAGTGTTTTTAGCTGTGATGGTGTCAGACCTGTCAGTATGACTGCTACATGGTCCACTCAGTACCTCCAGAGTTGCAGGAAGACACGGGGTGACGGTTGCAAGTTTAGCCCCAGAGATGTTGAGGTATCGCAGGGTGGAGGGCCAGGAGCAGCCTGGAGGCATGGAGATGTATCCGTTCCTGCTGATGTCCAGGTGGGTGAGTTTGGAGAGCTTTGTTACCAGCTGGCTCACTGCGGACAGAGACTGGACAGCAGAGGGACAGACACGTCTTCAAGCAGCTCAGGACATTTCTTCTTCAAACCTGGGGCTTCAAACTTCAGCATTTTCCAACCTGGACTTTATTTTCTTAAGTCTTTGTAACTACTGCAGAGTCATTTGACCCTGGAGTGAAAGCCGCTTGTAGCCTCTCCCAATAAATAAAACAGCCACATGTTAGCCGGAGTTAGTGGGTTTTTGTGCAGTGGGAAAGGAGCTTGAGACACAAACACGAGGTCCAGATTGAAAAATACTGAAGTTATCAACCGGACGGATTTAGTTATTGCAACATTTGCTTTTATTTTCTGTTCCCAATAAGTTTGGTAAAAAAAATGTGCTAACAACTTCAAATTGCTTGTAGCTTTGTAGCTATGAAATAAAATCATAAAACACATATGAATTAATGGGAAAACTAAAAAAAATAATAACACCTTCAGAGAGTTCCCGCTGACGTTTAAAACTCGGAGGTCCTTCAGCGAGCTGTCTCCCTTGCACAGCGACTCCTCCAGAGTCATGTCAGTCAGCAGGTTGTCGGACAGGTCCAGGTACTGTAGGCTCACCAGCAGTCGGGACGTTGCACAGGGCATCACAAACACCTGAGGGGAGAAGTCCTGACTTTAAAATCACCCTCATGATTTTAAATTTCAAAATTTAGACATTTGTTGTTGTTTTCTTTTAAATGCTGTGACCTTCTGCTTCAGGTCAAGGAGAAGGAAGAGTCAGTACATCAGTGACAGCATTCAGATTTTGCAGTAATGCCAGACTTTGGTGCCACTTCTATTGAAGTTAATTAGGGGAAAGGGGGGCATGACAAATCCCACGATAACCCATCGTATCTGTGTTGTTTCACCTTCGACTGAAAAATGCTGCCGAGCTAATGTTAGCACGCAAACTCTCTGTTGAGACCACACACTGTCACAAAGTCTGGACCGCCTGGCTGGCATTGGGATCACTGGTGTTGCACTCTCCTGGTTCACATCATACCTCACCGCCCGTCAACAATTTATGTAATTAAGGAACCACAAGTCTGGGTGTTCGGGTGTTCCACTGGGTGTCCCCCAGGGGTCAGTCTTGGGTCCACTTCTGTTCATCTACCTCCTCCCCCTGGGCACAATCCATATTCACTCTAACTGGACACTGTGCACTGCACTTGTTTTTATGTTGATGTTTTGTTTTAACGATGTCTTTTATCCTCTACGCTCTGTAAGGTGACCTTGGCTGACGTGAAAGGCGTCCCAGTATACAAGCACGGGAGGGGAATCCATTTATTGAGCCAAGTATGTGCGACTCCTCTACGATAGGTGGAGATATGCCCCCTTTCAGCTTGTTAGTATTGGACCTTTTTCCTGTTGACCTATTACGTCACAGACCAAACAATCTCAATCCCGTGTTTTCGTCCCATCCATGTATTTCAATATATTTAACTCTTTCAGCTGACAGAGCATGGCCTGTGTCTCCTTGTCCCTCTAAAACTGAATGTAGAATGCTGTCACTGACGTCATGAACCTTTCCTCTTTTTCAGATTCCTTGCTTTAGGAACAGTACGTAGTGGACTGATGTAGTAGTTACCACATGTTACACACGCTATATTCCTTACCTGAGAGTTTATGACAGACACCTTCCTGGGGTACTTCAGCAGAAACCCCAGCTCCAGAAACGAGACAAACTTAAAGACGTCCAGCACCACAGTGTTTCGTACGAAGAACTCGTCTACGCTTTTATGATCGGACCAGCTGGCTCGTGCCCACCTACCACCAGTCGAGAAGCAACAAACCATCACACGACATGCAGTTATTCGTTCAAGCAACACTTCACCTCTGGATATAAACTTTTTTAGTGTGAAGTAGTTTTATTAAGTACTATTAATTCATTCAACCGTCCATTCATGACACGACCCTTTAATTACAGCAGACATTTTGAGGAAAAGCGCAGGTGAAATTGACAAATATTTTAAATGTGCCAGCGAGCTATTCTGGTGAGCCAGCGTTCACAATAACAGGACCTCCCCTGAATGTAATTCAGGTACCATTAATGCTATTAAAGGGTTACTTCACCACTGGAAAGATGTCCGTTTAATTCAGCTATGATGCTCTTCATTTGTCATTAGGCATGTTTTTGTCAAAAAGTTGCAGAGTCTAGCAAGAAAATTGCTAATATTTGAACATGGCATCTGATAGGTCATGTTGAAGTTTCCTACCTGCCCTCGCCTGTCAGCGTGACATTATCCACGATTAAGGCGGTGAGTGGCACGCCATCCAGCACTTCCAGTAGGTTAACAATGGCCTCATCAGACACCCTAAAGTTGTGGAAGGTAATTTTCCTGAAGAGTGAAATCATACAAGAGCGGCTGGTTGGTTTCTGTGTCAAAGTGATTTTTCTGCCATGTGGCATTTCACAGTTTTACACGCTTACCCCCAAAAAACAACAATATTTGAGTACTGCATACATTAATGTCTCTCAGTTCCACATTTTGCTGGTTTCAAATGAAGTTTGACATCGACTGCAGAGCAAGAGGTGCTGCAGCTATACTGAGAATATTGCATTAATTTCCCTTTAATTACATTTCCCTCCCATTATTCTCAGTTTCAATCAATGGTTGATCAATAGTGTAAAGTGACTGCACTCTTAGCCCAAAAAGCATATGACTGAGGAGCTTTTGTTACCATTGGCACTGCAGTGTGTGCTGCTCAGTGCTGCACAAGTGCTAAGACAGAAGAGAAGGAGATTGTGGACAAACCTGATTCTCCTCCTGGCTGACTCTCTGAAGGGCTGAACAGACAGATTCCCAATAAGATGGATGTCCTCTAGTATGAGAGGTGTCTCGGGGTACGACACGTCCCTGAGCACAGCTGAGGCTAAGGATATGTTTGTTAGAAATGGACTGTGGAGGCTCAAAGTGACACAACCCAACGGCCAAACGTATGCTAGAGTACCGGACTCGTACCTGCAGAGAGAGGAAGACACAGGAGAGGTAGAGTGAAAGATGGGAATAGTAAGACCTTTAAAGGGCATGAGAGCCTGCCGGTTCAATACTCAGTTCTTCAGTCTTTGGTCCTTACCTGTCGCCTCCAAGAACCTCCACCTTAACTTGGTGGTAGCTTTTGTTTTACTTGTCTGCCTATGTCCCAACCCTCACCTGTCTGAAATGAGTTTCCTCTGTAGGGTGTCTGGGCTCAGCCTTAGAGATAGGGGGAGGAGTCAGACATCTGGAGGGAGCTCGGAGTAGAGCCGCTGCTCCTTTGCATCTAAAGAGGTCAGTTGAGGTGGTTCAACATCTGATCAAGATCCTGGGCACCTCCTGTTAGAGGTGTTCTGGGTATGTCCAACAGGTATGAGGCCCCGGGGCAGACCCAGAACAGGTTGGAGGGATTACATATCTCATCTGGCCTGGGAACGCCTCAGGGTCCTCCAGGAGGAGCTGGAACATGTTGTTGGGAAAGGGACGTCTGGAACACTTTGCTCAGCCTGCTGCCCCCACAACCCAGCTTCAGATAAGCGGTTGAAAATGGATAGATGGATGGATGGTCCTTACATTTTCCCTCCATACATTTTAAAGGATAAGTCTGGGAATATTCTATGTCTTTGTTACCATCAACAGTTCCCATGAAAAGACCAAAGCCAATGTGTTAATTCATCTCTCAAGGCATTTGGACTTCCTGTCCCTGCCAACCTTATCACCAGCTCCATCATTTAACTTGCTTATACTTCATAATGTGTCCCGTCATCTGTGAGTATAATTCATTTGCTAAATTTGGATCATGTGACGCAAAGTGTTCGTCATCCTCATACAGTACAAATCACAGGGCCCATTAGATAGAAAATAAATCATGTCAGGATTCACACCAAATTTGAATCCACAAACTTTCTCATACAGGAAGTCCTACTGAATCTGCTCCCACCACGTTTTTATTTCAGTTTTTTTAGAATAAATTTCACTGAAAGTGGCTACACAGTCACTCAGTATGTTTCTTCTTCTCTTACACATTTAATGCTACTGGACTTCCGGGTCAAAGCCCGGGGCGGAAACTGTGGAGCATGCTCAGAGCGCCTCGGCCAGTTTGGGTCTGATTGACTGTATACATGCAGGAGTCACATGATCTGGGTGTGTTAGTCACACTAACATGTTCACATGGCTGACGCAATAAATTCATTTTCTCTGATGTCATGGAAACGGACTGACTGATGTGTTTTGCCGTCTGTATGGAGCTACATTAGGGTCAAAAGATTTTTACTTGAAAAAATAAAATTTGAAACTGAAAATTCATGTGTTGATCTTGAATTTTGAAAAATACAACAATGTATTCAAAATAAAAATAAGTACCTTAAACGTTTTTTCAGGTTAAATATAATGTTGATTCACTTTGGTAATTCTTTTGAATGAATAATTTATTTGGTAATTCTTTTGAATGAATAATTTATTTTCACTTTTCACTTCCATATATATTTTAACATTTGAAGTCTTATTTTTTTCAGTTTCAAATCTTTTTTTCACTTTCAGATCTTTTTTTTTTGAGTTTCAGACTTTTGACCCTGATGTGGCGTGGGGGGCGTGGCATCAACTGAGAGGGGTGTGGAATCATGAGTGACAGTGCCTTCAGGGAACGTAGGAACTAAACTAATTCTGACTCAACACTTATATACACCATATTCATGTGACTGGCAGTGTAAAAATTGATGCCAGTGACAAACTTCCATTTAGAAATCTGTTTTAGACAGTACTGAGCACCAACCGCGGTATAAGAGCCATAAATTATGACAGATTTTGCAGTTCAACCGCCACATTTTAAGTGCTGTTATGTCCGATTTCCACATAGCACTGTGAACGCAGCGTAGTGTCCACTGCGATGATGGCGTCCGGTCGGTCGGGTCAATCTGCTGGAGCCCATACATCCAGCACACAGGTGAGACATGTTAACTAAGCTTTGGGAAATCATAACAAGTATTAAGGGGTCGTTTCTGTGACAACATACATTTTCACAGCTCCATCATCACGGCCCTGTTGATGCTTCCACATCCAGACGTGTCCCCTGGATGAAACCTTTGAGCTTGGGGAAAAGGAAACAATCCTAAAACA
>NC_065522.1:33502411-33506984 GCF_006386435.1 Epinephelus moara | reverse complement strand
AGTCACATGAATATGGTGTATATAAGTGTTGAGTCAGAATTAGTTTAGTTCCTACGTTCCCTGAAGGCACTGTCACTCATGATTCCACACCCCTCTCAGTTGATGCCACGCCCCCCACGCCACATCAGGGTCAAAAGTCTGAAACTCAAAAAAGAAAAAGATCTGAAAGTGAAAAAAAGATTTGGAACTGTAAAAAATAAGATCTGAATCTGAAAAGATAAAACATGCAACTGAAAAAAATAAGACCTCAAATGTTAAAATATATATGGAAGTGAAAAGTGAAAATAAATTATTCATTCAAAAGAATTACCAAAGTGAATCAACATTATATTTAACCTGAAAAGACGTTTCATATACTTATTTTTATTTTGAATACATTGTTGTATTTTTCAAAATTCAAGATCAACACATGAATTTTCAGTTTCAAATTTTATTTTTTCAAGTACAAAACTTTTGACCCTAATGTAGCTCCATGTGTCTGCCACAGTGTGGTTTTTAAAACAACCACAAGGAGTCGCCAAAGCCCAAACTTGTAAAATCCGATAGAGGCTGTAATTACCTTCTAAGGAAGGGGCAAAAATAATCTTTCTGTCCTTGTGGGGACATTTAGCTCACATGTAACAACACTAATACACAAAAACAGTGTCAGTTCCCACCTCATCAGGTTGTTGGCGTTCACAGTAAGCTCCTCCAGCTGAGTGACTCCAAACAGATCTCCTCTCTTTAGCTCCTCCAGAGCAGGACCTCCAAACCTTAGCCTCCTCAGCCTGAACAGACTCTGAAACACTGGAGGAGAGCCCAGGCAGCTGCAGGACACAAGACTTTGGTCTTTGGACTTGGGTCTTTATCAATGACTGCACATGAAGATAGATGGAATAACAACTATCTAACAGTGAAGCCAAAACATCTCAATTACCCCTGATGGCTGGCTGGCTGCAGCATAAGTGTTATATCGTAGGCAATTGGAATTACTTGAGTTTCTTGAAGGCGTTTCACCTCTCATCCAAGAAGCTTCCTCAGTTCTAACAGTCTGGTGCAGAGCAGGCTTTAAACCCTGTGTGGGTGTGAACCCTTACAGAGTCGTTAAGGTCACGTGTGAGTCGTTGAGCCATCTTGTGTGTCATTAGGGTCAGATGGGTCCAGGTGTGAGTGGATGTTAAATCATCTAGGAAGGGATCCCAACACTGCATTGTAGGTGGATGGTAAGTGGTGTTGTAGGCCACCTCCTCTGTTTAACGATGGTCATTACAGTTTGATGTGGAGGACGTCTTTTATGCCTCTTTCACACCATCTGTCTTCTCTTGCCAACTTAGGCCTCTTGGATGAGAGGCGAAACATCTTCAAGAAACTCAAGCAAGTCCAGTTGCCTACGATATAACACTCATGATTACCATGACCTGGATGACTAAAAATCTTCACCAACATGCAGCAGAGGTCATAAACCCCGCCCCTCCACATCAGCAGATTGGATATATGTCACACTAAAAAAATCAAATTTTACGTCAATTTTTTTCCAGAAATCATTTTTTGTAATTTTTGGTAGTTCTTATCATGCTGATGTTTGTTTAAGGGTTCATTTGTCTGAGTTTGGGTTTTAATTTGTTATTTGATGCTTTAAAAAGGGGCGTGGCATCATGACATGATTGACAGCTGTGTGTACCAATGTGCTTTCTATCAGGAGCACTGCTTGGGATTTGGTCTGACAGGTTTATGGTCCGGACCTTTATACTGCAGTTCTACTTCCCAATCACTACCGAGCAGACTCTGGGTCTAAATGATGTTTGATGGGATGTTTTGACTTCATTTTTATACAGTAGGAGGAAGTGTGTATCTTTATAAACAGTCGATGACCTTTTTACTGTGACCTGAGCCCCTTACCTGTATGGGTTGTTGAGCAGGTTGAGCTCCCGTAGCGCTCCCAGCTTGCTGAACCATGTATGATTGAGAGCAGTCAGCTGGTTGTCGGACAGATCTAGCTCCTCCAGACTCCACAGAGAGTCGAACGCTGACGGATGGATCACAGCTATTCTGTTACCTGGAGGTGAGCAGAAGAAGAAGAAGAAGAAGATATACCATATTAATATCAACATATAAAAACACCCTACATTCTAACAGAAAGAGGTTCCACAGGGGTCAATCCTTGGACCACTGATTATCATTAGTTATCACTGTTTGTGTTGTTGTTGTTAATATTTCTGTCTGTTAATATTCTCCTCAGCATTGTTTATGTTCTTTTTCTGATTATCATCATCACTGTTCAACCATTCCCATTCCAAAGTCATCACACATCGCCACTTTGCATTCGCCTTTCAAGTCTACATATTACGCGCTAGGTATGCTTCTGCACCTGCTGTTCACGTTCTGGGACACCACAACCAACGCTGGGACGTCAACAAAAGTTAGGTCTAGGCAACAAAAGCACGTGGTTAGGTTTGGAGAAAACATCATGGTTTGGCTCTACACTCATACAGGAAGTGAACACCAGCCTCAGGGGTAAAGGTCTGTGGTTTGTTGGATCCATCCACCGCCCCTCCCGCCTGCCCCATCGGGACTTTCCTGTTCCTTATATTACGTTGTTACTCACTGGGTGACGTCTGTCGTCCAATGGCGTATCATACCATCATGACTGGCGCCATCCAGCTGACCAACAGCATACCATAACACTGCGAAATGTTCCGTCCAACCATGTTACACCCTGATACCAGACCAATGTGTAAGGTGACGTTTGGCATCAGCGTCTGATGCAGAAATCCCTGACAAAGCGTTGGTACTTGACGACTTTGGAATGAGAGCGGGCTGTGTTGTTAGTTGCTGATGACGTTGTTGTTGTTGTTGTTGTTGTTGTCATTAAAGTGTTTAATGCAGAACATGATGATGTCACAGTGAAGATGACCGGTCTCATGAGTCTGAGGGCCCAGCACGAGCGCTTTCTGTCTTTGTTTAAAAAAAGAATAAAAAAGATCTGTCCAATATTCTTTTAACACAAATATGGACCTCAGCAATTTCGTGACTCCTTAATTAATCAGTTATTGTGAATACATTAATCTCACATTTCATGCACTCTGCACATTTATTCATTTATCTTTTCTTTTTTTTTTACAGACAAGGCTAGATTTATTCCTGTAAACCCAATAAAATCCCATCAGCGTTACCGTGGAGACTCAGAGTCCTCAGTCTCAGGTGTCCCTTCAGATCATCAGCGGTCACCACGGTGATGTTGTTGAAGGAGAGATCAAGCGTCAGGGCGCGATCTGTCACCGTGGGAACACGAGTGAATCCTCCGTGGGAACAGTTACAAGAGAGCTGCCGGTTGCAGCGATCGCAGGAAGGCCTCTCGCCGTCTGGGTTTGACCTCTGACCCCAGCAGAGGGAGAGGAGGAGGAGGAAGAGGACCGTGAAGTAAAGGCTGGTCGGCTGTCTCATTCTGTAAGGACGGAAAGGAAAGAGTGATCGAGTGGACGAATAAATCAGATAGTGAACCGAGCGAGAAAGTGAGACATAGTGAATGAGTCTGAATCAACAGGAGGACGCAGAGACACGTGGAGGAACTGAAAGAAGATCAGGGAGGAACTGGGATCTGATAAAAGAGGAAGTCTGTAACATATTGCCACTTTCACAAAACCTTTATACACAGTGCATTGGCACTAAATACCCGTCAGATGAGAGTCTATAAAAGTGGATGATGACACACAGCTAACAAGCTACGGTAGCTCCCTCTGGCCTTCTGCTCCCCCAAAGTTTAGTGTTGTCAGCGTCGCAAATTCATGTGTCAGAATGTAGGTCAAGAGAAATAAGGTGCAAGTACTTTGCCCCTGAAAATGAATTCACTGCTCGTGGCAGTTCTGGGTGATCAGGTGAAGCTTTAAGCTGGCATTCCTAAAAGTGAGGGCTCTGTGCAGGTGCAGCAGATTCACCACTGCCTCCCTCCCCTCCGCCCCTCCCCCGCCTACAACACTTTGTGATGGGTTTGATTTGTTCCTTTTAAATGTACAAAGAGGAACCTTCATGAACTCCGTCTCATACGGTGTCGTGCAAACGTTTGGGCATCCCTGGTCAGAATTGTGTTTACTGTGAGTAGCTGAGTGAGTAGAAGATGAACTGAGGTCAAGCTGAAAACTGTGTGAGAGAGGAAGAGTGGTGGTGGTGCACTGTTGTACTGTGCAGACACACCTGGACAGGTATGACCTCATGGAAGAGTCATCAGAAGAAAGCCTGTCCTGTGTCCTCACCACTACATTCACACTCACAGGTTTGTGAAAGGACATCAAGACACGCCTGATGCTTTATGGAGACAATAAGTCAAAGGGACGCCTGTCCACCTGTTACAGACGGGGTGGACGGATGAGTCAAAGGGACGCCTGTCCACCTGTTACAGACGGGGGTGGACGGATGAGACAAAGGGACACCTGTCCACCTGTTACACCTGTTACAGACGGGGTGGACGGATGAGTCAAAGGGACACCTGTCCACCTGTTACAGACGGGGTGGACGGATGAGTCAAAGGGACACCTGTCCACCTGTTACAGACGGGGGT
This sequence comes from Epinephelus moara, assembly GCF_006386435.1. Classification (NCBI taxonomy): domain Eukaryota; kingdom Metazoa; phylum Chordata; class Actinopteri; order Perciformes; family Serranidae; genus Epinephelus; species Epinephelus moara. The sequence continues at coordinate 33,502,450 of NC_065522.1, read as the reverse complement.
GGACGGATGAGACAAAGGGACGCCTGTCCACCTGTTACA
>NC_065522.1:33500297-33502036 GCF_006386435.1 Epinephelus moara | reverse complement strand
CCTGTCCACCTGTTACAGACGGGGTGGACAGATGAGACAAAGGGACGCCTGTCCACCTGTTACAGACGGGGTGAACAGATGAGACAAAGGGACACCTGTCCACCTGTTACAGACGGGGTGAACAGATGAGACAAAGGGATGCCTGTCCACCTGTTACAGATGGAGGTGAGAGACTCTGAGCTGGAGACAACCAGGGGGCGCTGCTGAGCACCGACCATGCAGGGGGCCCAAACGTTTGCTTCAGGACCTTTTCTTTTTTTGTTATTTTGAAACTGTCAGAGATTAGAATTAAAAACCATCTTGACTGAAACACTGAGGAAATGTTTTGTCTTTAACTTCATGTCTTTTGGAGATCAGTTTGTCTTTTACTTATCGAACTACTCACAGTAAATGAGATTCTGCCCAGGGGCACAGGGGCAAAGCATTATCTCAAGTGCTTCCTTTACTCTGTCATTCATCTGTTTATCTGTGACGCGACTGAACAACTTCTGGTGTCATAACTGCTGTTGTAAAATGGAGAAGAGATAACGATCGGTCAGACGTCAGGCATGACAGCGTTTACAAAGTACAGTTAATGTTTTGCTCCAGGATTTTATCTTAAATCTGTTGCCTTACCTGATTTTATTTGCAGTGCTGGCTCCTGATGATGAGGGGAAGCCTTTTATAGTTAGAGCAGAGACACAAGAGAAGGAGTTTAAAGTTGTATGAGTATAACGAGAGGAAGTAGACACCCTGGGGGGGGGGCACTGGGGCCAAGTGTGAAAAGAGGTAGTGAGCATGTAAATTTACTTTCAGGGGGAAACGCGTGAGTGTGTGTCTGTAGGAGTGTATCAGTGCATGACGACCTGTGAAGAGAAGCACCATGAATTCATCTTGAGCACATTTTCAGCCTTGTTTGCAGATATCAGTTGAACTGCAATAAAAACAATCAGCTGAATTTGATCAACTCTTCATTGATTATGACTCCAGACACAAGCTGAAGTAAAGCAGCCCAATGTTTTATTATCTTACCTTATCTTTCTGTTGCATAATAAGCTGTAACCATGTACAGGACCATGACCACAGTGAGATCCGCTCAGCATCAGGAAGTATAATCATGTGATCATTAGTAATGATGTAACATGCAAACGTCTCCTTTTTTAAACATCGTCTCCGTATTCAAGAATAAACACGACTTTCCTCATCGATAAAGCTTATGGTTAGGCCTGGTGTTCATCTTGACAGCTATTTTAGATTTAGTCTCAGTTTGAGACAAAAATGCTTCTTAGCTTTAATTACATTTTAGTAATTTTTGTCTTTCATAGTTTAAATCTTGTTTTAAAAACGAAACGTCAAAAAACATTGACGTTTTAGTGGATGTCGATTAATGTCGATTAACATTTTAGTCAACAAAAATTTCAAACGTTTTAGTCGCTGAAAATTCATAATTTAAAAATTCAAAACATTTTAGTCTGTCAAACTTTAAAAGGTTTTAGTCGACGAATATTCTAAATATTTTGGCGATGAAACTTCAAAACACCACACACATAGTTACGTTTAGCCAACACACACACGTGGTTACGTTTAGCCGACACACACACGTGATTACGTTTAGCCAACACACACACGTGGTTACGTTTAGCCGACACACACACACACAAACACGTGGTTACGTTTGGCCAACACACAAACATGATTACGTTTAGCCGACACACACACGTGATTACGTTTAGCCGACACACACACACACACACACACAC
>NC_065522.1:33480896-33499146 GCF_006386435.1 Epinephelus moara | reverse complement strand
AGCGCACTTCCGCGTTGTAGTTTCCTGTAAAAATGTCCGTGAAAAATCCCTGTGATGTGAAAAATACATGCCGAGCAGTCACTGGTGCGCGGAGCGGAGTCCACGTGGTCGTAAAATCTGAGCTTTGCGCGCACAGGGCTTGCGGACGTCCACTATGAGTCTACGCGGACCTCCATGGAGTCCGTTCCGCATACGTTCTGCCCGAGTATGTTCGGGCCTTTAATGATGAATGGATCTCTGTGTGCGTGGCTTCAGGGGGGGATTATTCGAAAAATTGTCGATAGTTGCCACGATTTTCGAATAGTGTTTTTGCTTGTGCTGCCCATCCCTAATAGATATCTATAAAAACACGAGCATATACTTTTTACATACCATTCGCCTTATACGTAATCGTCTTCTATGTCTTCTCATCATCAACAGTTGGTGCATGCTGGATTATTGGATGAAAACAAATAAGCGGAGTAACAAAGCTAAAGCTTGCAGATAATCCATGCGATCTGTCATTTTGCTGGCTGTTATGTTTACTTCCGCGTGAGTGCCACGGAGTAACGTCCTCCCACTTTGGTTCCGCTTAAACTGGTGCGGACACGGGCTGGTTCGCCAGACAGCACCCAGGTTCTGAGACTCCAGGACGGAGCCAGAGCCGGAACCAGAACCGTGCCGGTGCCCTGCTGGTGTGAAACCGCTATCTGTGCCAGCTTTCAAGAGCATGGCGGCAGGTTGCTTCTGAGGTTGCTAAGCGACCATAACCAGCACCATATCATCGCCTGTTTACCTGAAACACTGAGGTCAGAGCTGATCTACTTCCTGTGTGTCTGTGGGACAGATGAGACGCTCTGACAGCTCTGCACTAACATGATCAGCCTCTCCTCCATATTTATCACACGCTGATATTTACTGAGGAAGGAAAGATATTTGTGGGCTGTGATTGGTTGGTCCTCGTCACATGACATGTGGCGCGTGCTGCTGCGCTCCAAAGGTTGAACTCGGTTTTTAGGCACTCAGGAAGGGCTGCCCGCTGTGACGGCGTCGCTCTGGCATTTGAGCGCACCTGCCATGCATCTACGTTGAAAACAATGAATTAGAAGGAGCAAAAACGCAGCATGTGTACGGCGCCATGAGCAGCAGCTCAGAGAGGTCTGTTCAGCTCACTTCTTCTCAAAAGTTGAGGGCTTCAGCCCCAACCAACAACCAGACCCCACAGGCTGATCGAAATATCTCCTGTGAGTTAACACAACGTACAAGATTGATAAAAAAAAAAACCCACAGCATTCGCCAACCTTCAGCAGCCGAGCACAACGACCAAGCAGCTACCACACCAACACTGCAACCACTTGGCAGCCACCTTGAATCATCTCAGCAACCAACCAATTAAACACCACTGCAACTACATAGAATATATTAGCAACCTCTTGTGACACCTTAGCCGTAACAACCACCCTAACATCAAAGTGTCCACCATGCAACAACATAGTGAACGTCTTGGTAACCACAGTCACCACAGTTAATGCTTTAATCCATCAATTCATTCTGCATGTTGTAACTGAGTCACTCAACTGTGTTTTGCGTGCATTTAATCTGTTTCTTTACTTGTGATTACAGAACAATGATAGTTTTCCTGCCCTGTGAAGATACAGCAGAGGCAACATCAGACTGCAGGGCAGATTAAACCAGCCTGAACATGCCGCTAACACACAGCGGACACTGGTGCTCAGCAGGTGAGAGTTGTACAGGCCACTGGAAGCAAGCAGCCCCGCAAACCACAACCCCAGCACTCCCAGTATGGCTGTGACAGTGTGAAAAGCCCTCTGCTTTGACTGGTCAACCCGCTGCTTTTCCCCACCTCCTTCCCCTGGGCCTGGACGAATCAGAACACAGAGAACAGAAAGGCTGCAGAAAGACACGACTGCTAAGGAGAAGACCAACAGGATAATCAGTGGGATGATGGGATAATGAGGCAGATACAGAGCAGTTACGACCGTCATCACAAAGCTCATCAGCCAAACACATCCAGTGCTGATGTTTCTGATCCTGACACCACGTTCATTTCTTAATCCCATGTAGGTGATGGGGTGAACAACGGCCAGGTATCGCTCCACACAGGTCAGGATGTGGAAGAAGGCCTCTCCACATACAACAAAAGAAGAAGTGTAGATTCCTGCGTCTATCATCTTCTGCAGGTTAACATACACGCCACAGATAATGCAGATGCACGCCAGGCCCCAGATCAGATTTAAGACAGCCATGTTGTAGGTGAAGACGTCAGAGTGGCTTGTTGTTTTAAAGGAGCGCTGCTGCCGCCATCGTTGGTGACCCAGGTACAGGACGAGAGAGCAGAGAGGCAAGGTGAGGATGGTTCTTAAGGCAATACTGGCAACGCTGATGTAAATGCTAACTCTGGAGCTGTAACAATCGTACGGTAAATGATTGCTGGAGTTGACAGTGGTAGAGGAGTTTGCCGCCATATCTACCGTATGTAGCTGCTGGCCTGAGGAGTTAAAAAGAGGAAGGAGACATGAGGTGTGTAAAAAGTGAAAAGAGACTGAGACACAGTCAGATTAAAATTTTTCTTTAAGACTCTTTACATAACTTTCATAAAACAATTGCAACGACATTGATGGCCGTGAAATGAATTGCAGTCAGCCTTCTGTTGCTCACGCTGGCATTCCATAGCTGCGGGCGAGCACCTGGGCATCAGCCGAAACATTAGTAACGTGACACATACGAGGTGAACGTGATTGACTGACATTGTATCTACATGATGCTGGAAAATAAATTACAGCCATATTTAGAATAACATTACTATCTACAATGTTCCAACTTTCATTTGGACCATTGGCCCCATGACACTAAGTAGCTCGCCCTTTGGAATTTGCTTTTTCAGGTAACGTTACGAAGCACCCAATGACAGAGCTGTGTAGAAGTAACAGCTATCTGGCTAACCTTAACTTACAGTTAGCTCATTGTCCGCTCCTGTGTCGCTGTTAGCTAGCGAAAGGCGCCTTGTACCATTACGTAATTTATTGTTGGCTAAATCAATACCATTTTTCAAAATGCATAAGTTTGTATCATGGATGACGTTAGCTGATAAAGCACGAGCTAGCCAGCTGACATATTCACTCAGGTTGTATTCTGCTCACAATAAGGATAGCAAGCATGCAAGCCAAAGTTAGCCAGCTCTAACTAAGCTATGCTGCATGGGTCTGATGTTGGTTGCTTCATAACGTTAGCTAATGAAGTCATTTGCAAACGGCAAGCTAGCCACTTTACTGGCCTAAATAGAAACAGATACATCATTGGCGACAGCACCCCATTCAATGCTGTGAAAGTTGCTCAGTGGTGCATTAAGCCAAAACTGCTTTATTTTTGTAGTATAATATTACCTGGATAATCTGCGCTGCGTCCGCATCACTGGGCCCATAGCACACTAGAGACTTCCACCGGTGTAGCAGCTACTTCCTGTTTAATGCTCCACTAAGTTTAGTGGGGATACAAACGATTTAATCTTGCGGCTCTGCTGGACTTTCCGAATGTTATCGGACCAAATGGAGTGAAATGAGTCATTTGGAGGGTGTTTTGAAGCTCAAAAAAATATATCTACTGATTTAAAGATGTCTTTTGCCCATCATGATTCTAGGGGAAAGAGTATTTTTGGGCCCAGTGGCATCACGTGACAGGTTTGGAAGCTGTAATTAAACTGTTTGGCCACTATGAAAAGCCCGGCACACTTCCTGGGGTCGTGAATCAGCCCTGGAGTCTGGATGAATCAGATGACGTTAATCACTCAAGACAGTATTTTGCTACGATAGCTAGGTAGCAATTCATCTGCATTAGCAAAATAGCTAACATTAGCCAGCTAAAACCATAATGTTACAATGTATTTTATTTTTAAGTCAGTGTTTCCTATAAGGTTAGTATTTGATTCGTAATTCTGATATGGGGCACTGAATTTGATAAATTTACTAAATCAGACCACAAATGAGGCAGGAATTAGCTAGCTAGCAAACATCTACGACACTACTTCCCTGAAAGGATGGCAGCTCAGACTTCCAGCTAAGTCTAACTCATTTAAGCCATGTAAAGGCAGCAACAGAAAGTTTGCTCATATGATAGGTAGTTGGGGCGGTCAAGCAGAGCCTCTGGCACTGGGTCTTGCTCTGGCTTAATTTAAGTTGCTACGGGGTGCTAATTGAAGGACCGCCTCCAGGACACAGCTGCAAAGTGTGTTTATCTGTAACACAGAATGTGTGAACTCTGTGTTGTGTTGATTCAAAATAAGATTTAACTCTCAGTGATTGGTTTATAGTACTGTCTAGTTTGTACCTTCGGACCTTTGGCAAAGAACCAGATATTTTATGTTTTATTTTCTAAAGTAGTTGTTCATCTTTTGTATTGATGATTCAACCAGGAGAGTTTTGTGGCCAGCAAAGCCTTGGAAATGCTCCACCTATTACTCGGGCACCCAAAATAAGTCTTTTTGCGACTTCATTGAAAAATAAAAAATAAATGGATTTTAAAAATTGTGCATCGTAAAAAACTAAACAAAGCAAATAAAACAAAAACATAAGCAAGTGGCCCTTACGTTTTAACACCTATACTTTACCGATATTAAAACAAATTGACGATCTTTTTTAATTCATAGGCCATTACAACGTCCTGGATTTCTTACAACACGTTCTTTTTGCCCTCTTTTTTCTTCCATTATTGAATCACGATATAAGATCAGACTTTATCTTAGGTCAGAAATGCTAAAACAGGTTTTCCCCTCTTGTACTTGTCACGTCTCCTACAGCCTAACGCACCACTTCTTTTGCCTCCTTTCTCTGCAGTGACTGAAACAAAACACTGGAGCCCCCAAACGTATATTAACTGTAGCTTTCCTGTGGGTCTGTCTCAGCCTCAATGTCTCCATTAATGGGCAACTTAACACCCCTTTTAGCTACGATGCAGCATCACCAATGAAGCACTTATTTTGCCAGGAGAGAGTATTTGATAGTACTCATGCAACAGGAATTATCCCATCATTACTTTTTACTTCTTACAATTCTAATAAACATTGAAGTTATTAAATGTCACTCACCTTGTCAGTGATGTTTTCTGATTGTTCTCCTCCTGCGTCTCCACCCTCATCAGCTGCTCTTCACTGATATCGAGTGACATGTGGCTGGGAGGTTTGGGAGGTTTGCATATTGCAAAACCAATAAGTTATTTTGTGTGACTGAATAATGAGCTGTCTGACCCAGTGCTCGCCCCATCTGTGACTTCAGCAGTTAGCATGTAATCTGTATAGACAGACATCTGCAGACATCTTGTGACACTGGTCTGATTTGGAATGAACAGAAGGTTTGTTTTTGTTTTTTTAGGTTTTTTGTTTATTACTGCACAAAAAATCCCACAAAGTCCTTCAAAATAAAATTTCTAAGTTAATCACAGTTGTATTCTGACATGTCAGATGTGCAGGCCATCAAAACTTCCCACGAATAAAAGAAGGCATCTTGTTCCAATGAATGTGTCATCCACTGGTACTTGGAGGATTTGAAAGTTGGACTGTTCACGTCCAGCAAAAGAATCATGAGCTTATTGCACCTGATGATAAATGATGAGAAAAGAGAAACAGCATTTAATATCATCTCACTGTCTGAGGTCACACCTTGAATGACCTCCAAGACAAATCCTGTAATAAATCATGGACACAAACGCATTATAAACACAGTAAAGGTCATTTATTAATCACTGATACAGACAGACATGTACAGTAATGCGTATCATCAAACAATAACATCAGTGTGTTTATTTAAACAGGTGTCACCAGTACATCAAACCATCAAACTATGGTTTGAGTCCATGAAAGTTAATATTTGACAGCATTCAGATGAGTCATGGACAAAGAGTTGTGCATTCAAATCTCATGGTGTCAAACAGCACCTGTTTGCTCTGTGTGTGAATGCTTGTATTGCCATCTTTGTGTGCACTAATTTGAATTTGAATTTGAATTTTATTAGCACACAAGATGTGATTAAAACAAATATATAAAATAAACATGGCAGGGATTGTGCAGGAGAGGTAAGGAACCCAAAGGAGCTTATGGTGAAAACTTCCCCTCTAGAATTTCAAATCTATTCTAATACAAATATTTCTCTACTAAACGTGAGAATATAACAGACAAAACAAGAAGTTAAAATGATCATAAATAGATAAAACAGACACATTAACACAACTAATACATTATGTCACAGGTGGTCTTTCATATTAGATTCAAATAAGAGTAATGATGGACAAGTTTTGATAAATTTCAGTTTTCACTTCAGTTTCAGTTATGAGCCATCACAGTGGGGACACATCTGCGCTGTGAGGACATTTTGGCCGGTCCTCAGTACTGACAGCCTGTTCTCATTCCAGAGGCATCAAATACCGACGCTTAGGTGCCTGACACCTGACGTCAAAAGCCTCATTCGCAGCGGCATGACACACCGCCAGGTGGCGTCAGTTGGTAATGCGGCCGGACAGAACCTTTTGCGTTTTAATGATACACCGCCAGTCGGCCATACAGCACCTGCCATGGTGGTATGATACATGGACGGGCAGTGTTAGCTCATAAAGCGGTTGGAAGGAACCTGTTGTGGTGATATGATACAGGTTGAAATGCTGCCCGCAATGACATAATATAAGGAGCAGGAAAGTCCCTGTAGGGGGTGGGAGGGGAGGTGGATGGGACCAACAAACACTGGACTTTCACCTGGGAGGCCGGTGTTCACTTCCTGTATGAATGTGGAGCCAAAAAATTTTGTTTCTAAACCTAAACATGTGCTTTTCTGACATCCCAGCATTCATAGCAACATCCCAGAATGTCAACAGCAGACGCAGGAGGATACCTACTGTGTAATATGTAGAGGTGAAAGGCCTCTGACAAAGTGACAACATGTGACGACTTGGGATGAGAACACGTTGGTACTTAAAAGGACTGTTTGAATGTTAAGTCAGACTTAGGTTTAGGTTAGGGGACCTCAGGGGTCATTGAAGTCCACGAGTTGAAACAACTACTGTCAACGCTCCGTTCTGTAATGTTGTAAAAACCTGCCGGTTCACAGGAAGTGACCACCATGAGACGGCGCATCATCTCTAGTCAACAACTCTCTGTGCTTCTGATCTGTGACGTTGACAGGAAGTGACCAGAGGAAAATCTTGCCTTAAAGTCTGTTTTTTTGTGACCCATCCACCACCCCAACCTGCTTCCTTAAATCCCCCGGGGCGGCTTCCTTATTTACTGCTGTCAGCACATTGGTCACATGATCACAGCCTTTCAAAATATGTGGGATATGTATGAATTTGCCAACCTGTAGCAGCCACGCTTAGAAGCACTGAGCAACACCCAAGCAGGAACGCACAACAACACTACAACCACTTTGCAGCCACCTTGAAACACGTCTGCCACCAGTCCTTGTGACAGCCTAGCCATAAGCTAACAACCTCCCTAACATCAAAGTAACCACCATGCAACAACACAGTAACCACTACAGCGACCTTAGTCCCCATAGTGAGTTGTTTAATGTCTTCACTCTTTGTTATAACAGCAGCATGATAGTTTTCCTGCCCTGTGCAGATACAGCAGAGGCAACATCAGACTGCAGGGCAGATTAAAAAGGGATACAGATGACAGCAACACACAGCCGACACTTTGGCTCAACCGGGGAGAGGCGTTCAGGACGGTGGAAGCAAGGAGCCCTGCAAACCACAACCCCAGCATTCCCAGTATGGCTATGATAGCCTGAAAAGCCCTCTGCTTTGACTGGTCAACCCGCTGCTTTTCCCCACCTCCTTCCCCTGGGCCTGGACGAATCAGAACACAGAGAACAGAAAGGCTGCAGAAAGACACGACTGCTAAGGAGAAGACCAAAAGTAAGACTGATGGGACGATGGGTAAATCAGGCAGATACAGAGCAGTTACGCCCGTCATCACAAAGCTCATCAGCCAAAACACATGCAATACTGATGTTTCTGATCCTGACACCACGTTCATTTCTTAATCCCATGTAGGTGATGGGGTGAACGACGGCCAGGTATCGCTCCACACAGGTCAGGACGTGGAAGAGGGACTCTCCATAGAAAACCAAGGAAGTACCATAGATTCCTACATACACAATCTTCGGCAGATTACCATACGTGCCACAGACGTAGCAGATGCACCCCAGGCCCCAGATCAGATTTAAGACAGCCGTGTTGTAGGTGAAGATGTCAGAGTGGCTTGTTGTTTTAAAGGAGCGCTGCTGCCGCCATCGTTGGTGACCCAGGTACAGGACGAGAGAGCAGAGAGGCAAGGTGAGGAAGGTTCTTAAGGCAATACTGGCAGTGCTGATATTAGTTCCAATTGTAGAGTTGGAGCAATAGTGGAGTAGTTGGTCGTTGGTAGAGTTAGCTGCCATCCTGTGCGAAGGTGTTGGCCTGAGGGGGAAAAAAGTACGAAGAGAAAGTTAAGACAGGAAGTGTAGACAAAGGGAAAAGACAGAGACGGATATCGGTCCTGTTGCCTGAAGAAAATGTTGGCATTGTACATTTCTGCAAACCACAAAGATGTTGCATTTGCATGTTTCATGCGGATAATATCAGCGTTTCTAAAGCTATGTCACATGTGAGCCGAGTTAGTCATCTGGAGGTGGAAGGGATGGATGATGTTAAACCTTGACAGGACATCGGCCAAGCTTTAGACCACTGCACACAACTGTGGGACAACAACCAACAAAACCAGTTGTCTTTTATCAAGGCATTGCTGTGTTTCTTGCACCTTCCTGGGCACCAAACATGGGTGTTTCTGCATTTCCTGCTGGGATAGTGCCACAAAAGTGATTGTTCTTCACCAAGACATTGTTGCTTTTATAATGAGGACTGTACCCCCTGGGTAAGCCCAAATGTGATCTTTTCCACCATAACTAAGTGAATTTTGTGACAAAATGTAACCACACATTAACCAGTGTTGTTGAAACATGTACAGCTACATAGCTCCTCCAAGAGGAGGAGGAGGAGGAGGAAGAGAAAAAGAGAGATTGAGATAAAGACGAACAAAGTATAGGTGCAGACAGAGGATCAAAATTGCACTGTCAATGTGAGCTTAAAGGAGAGACTTAGCTCGCCTTTATTGAATCACGATATAAGATCAGACTTTATCTTAGGCCAGAAACTGGAGCCCCCAAACTAACATTAACTTCAGCTCTCCTGTGGGTCTGTCTCAGCCTCAGTGTCTCCATTAACGGGCAACTTAACACCCCATATTTGGCATCTAGGCAGAGTATCTGGTAAATACTCCTGGAACAGTAATTATTACTCTAAGAATATACTTTGATAGACATTGAAGTTATTAAATGTCTCTCACCTCGTCAGTGATGTTGTCTGATTGTTCTCCTGCGTGTCCACGTTCTCACTGATATCGAGTGACATGTGGCGGGACTTAGGAGGTTTTTGCATATTGCAAAACCAATAAATTATTTTGTGTGACTGTCTGACCCAGTGCTCGCCTTATGTGTGACCTCAGCACATAATCTGTATAAACAGACATCTGCATATTCAGAATCTGTAGGCAACAGATTCCCATTTGTAGTCCAAGTAGCTCTGACCAATTACATCTGAGTGGGCTTTGGTTGGCTGCACGCAGGTATAATGGGAGCATACCTATATTCCAAGGGTCTGATGTTCCCTGCTTCATCAACACTCCTTTGTATTCATGCCACTTTCTCATCACTCTCTACTCTTAAACTGGCTTTGGTTCACTCTGCGTATCAATACATGACACTTTTAGACAAGGTGCTATAAAAATATTAAAATTGACCAGTAAGATTGCATGTGAAGGTTTCAGACTGCCTTTCCAGGTCTTTTTTCCCTAACCTTAACCTGTTTGGAGATGGGAGTTAGACCCAGCCATAGAGCTCCTTTCAATACATTTGTTTTTGTGATACACTTGTTATTTATTGGGTCAGTTTATTTATTTATTAAGTGTTCTCCCAACAGAAAGAGCAGCTATATTTAGACAAAGTACTTTGCTAGTACAATTTCATCACTCTCAGAGTCATGATTTTAGTCCCCTAACCTAACCCATGTCATGCTAAGTGAGTACAGAGCTGGGGAATATCTTCCTCAAGTTCCTGTTAGAGCTGAGGAACATTCACCTTTCATGGTATTATGATACAGTGCAAGTCTGAGGCCATGGTCCTCAGCCGGAAAAGGGTGGATGGTCCACTCCAGGTCCGGGGGGAGGTCCTGCCTCAGGTGGAGGAGTTTAAGTATTTCGGGATCTTGTTCACAAGTGAGGGTAGGATGGAGCGGGAGATTGACAGGCGGATTGGGGCGGCGTCAGCAGTGATGCGGGTGCTTAACCGGTCTGTTGTGGTGAAGAGAGAGCTTAGCCAGAAAGCGAAGCTCTCGATTTACCAGTTGATCTACGTTCCAACCCTCACCTATGGTCATGAGCTCTGGGTAGTGACCAAAAGAACGAGATCGCGAGTACAAGCGGCCGAAATGAGTTTCCTCCACAGAGTGGCTGGGCTCAGCCTTAGAGATAGGGGGAGGAGCTCGGACATCCGGGAGGGACTCGGAGTAGAGCCGCTGCTCCTCCACATCGAGAGGAGCCAGTTGAGGTGGTTCGGGCATCTGGTAAGGATGCCTTCCAGACGCCTCCCTTGGGAGGTGTTTCGGGCATGTCCAACCGGGAGGAGACCTCGGGGCCGCCCCAGGACACACTGGAGGGATTACATCGCCCGGCTGGCCTGGGAACGCCTCTGGGTCCCTCGGAAGAGCTGATGGAAATGGCTGGGGAGAGGACTGTCTGGGCTTCTTTGCTGAGGCTGCTGCCCCCGCGACCCGGACCCGGATAAGCAGAGGATGACGAGTACGAGTACGAGTACGAGTACGAGTACGAGTACGAGTACGAGCAAGGCGGTGTCAGTTTGAAAGGCGGCTGGACAGAACCTTTTGTGGTGTTATGATACCCTGCTAGACGGCGTCAGTTTGAAACGTTGCTGGCTACACCGGAACCCCTGAAATATTGGCTGTTGCACCCAGAGGCTTTATCATCTGATGGGTTCCTGGATTTGATGATGAATAAATCGATGAATTGATTGTGAGTATTCAAGGCCCCTACAGCGATCAGCCAGAACATTAAAACCACTGACAGGTGAAGTGAATAACACTGATCATCTTGTTACACTGCAGTGTTCTGCTGGGAAACCTCTGGTCCTGGAAACCCAAACACTGTTACAGACCAAGTACAACCCCTAAACAGACCCCCAGCAGAACAATGCACTGCAAGAACTGCTCAGAATTGGCCTGAGGAATGTGACAAAGGGTTTAAGGTGTCGACCTGCCATCCGAATTCCCCAGATCCCAATCCGATCAGGCATCTGTGGGATGTGCTGGTACCCCAAAGGTCCTGTGTCTATGCCTCCACAGGTCAGAGCCAAGTCCAATCCGAGGTTTAACCTCTGACCTGTGGAGGCATGGACACAGGACCTCTGGTAGTGACTGTTGTCATCAACCTTCCTAAAGGACGTCACCATGTACACACAGCCAAACTGAGAAAACACAGGTGTTCTGATTTGAATCAGCAGCACTTTTATCTTACAGGTCATTAGAATCCTGTCAAACACATGGACGATGTCTACATGATGCATGATCAGCACGAGTCGCACAAGTTCACAGAAGTGAGTTAAGCTTGTGCGTCCTGTTACTTCTGGGAACATTTGCAAATGAGGCCTGTATAGATGTCCGTCATGGGGTCACCTTCAGTATCAGTACTCCTGGTTTTACAGGGCAGAATTACACTTGAGTCTATTTTAATATCCACAAATCAACCACAACATTAAACCACTGACAGGTGGAGGATATAACACTGATTATCTTGCTTATCAATCGCTGCTTGATGTGCTCCACCCACCCAAACACTGTTGCAGACTAAGCACCCCCCCACATGGCAGCGACACTCCCCGATGGCAGTAGCCCCCCAGAAAGACAGTGCATCATGGCAAACTGCAAAAACTGCTCAGGAGTGGCCTCAGGAATGTGACAAAGACCTCAAGACGTCAACCTGGCTTCCAAATTCCCCAGATCCTAATCCAACCAAGCATGTGAGACTTGCCAGTACCCACCTCACGACCAACAGGTCTCAAAGGATCCACCACCAACACACTGGTGCCAGACTCCAACAGGACACCTCCCAGAGGTCCTGTGTCCATGCCTCGACAGGTGAGAGGCCCTACCTTGAATCGGACTTGACTCTGACCAGTCTCGGCATGGACACAGGACCTCTGGGGTACTAGCTCGTCATGTGACAGCATGCCGAAAGTCACTAACCAAGTCCCATGTTTCAGTGATCATGGAGTGAGACTGGGTTGGGTTAGCAGACGCTAAAATTTCAGGGCCGTGGATAGAGCTGTTTGTTGTGTGCACAGTCCCATGCTTATGTGACCTCCTGACCTTTCCAGTCCATGCTGTAGCAAACACAAAAAACATGAACGATGATAAATAGTTTTTCCACGTGGAAGAAAACAGCCCCGCCCCAACAACACTTTACACACAAAAACCACGTGAAACATTACATAGGTGGTCACACACACACACACACACACAAACCTGCACACAGCAGTCAATGACTTCGCCAACAGTAGAAGGACAATCAGGAAGCAACGCCTCAGGTGAGATGAACATTTTTTAATCCTCTTAGTGGATTTATTTATTGACTTACTGATTAGATTTTGTATTAAAACTGACAATAGTATGGAATATAATGTGACGTGGAGAAGAAACAGTGACGACTGTGATTTCAGTTGGATTAAGAAAAAGTGTGCAACATAAACATAACATAACATAAACAAGATGAGAAATGAACTGAAATGTTGTACTAAGTTTATCACATTGAGATGCTGTTTGCTCACACTGATGGATTCATGCGCCTTGTTTTTACTTCTAATAGCTTGCACCAAAAGCATTAGTGCCATTTATTCTTATGTTTCTTCCTCCACTTCAAATGCATCAGAGGCCAGCAGAAAATGTTGGCATTGTATGTTTCTGCAAACCACGAATATGTTCCATTTGCACATTTCAAACGTATCATTGCATTTCTGAAGTGACATAGTTTATGAGCTGACTTTGTCATAGAGAGGTGGAAGGTGTGACATTTACATGAGCATCAGACCACAAGCAACACAACCAGTTGTGATCTGGCGAGTCATCATTGTGTGTCCTGCTGGGATTGTGCCCCCTAAACCGGGTATCTTAAGCCAAAACATGATCTTTTCCTAACCATAACCAAGTGGCCTCACATCAGCCACAGTGTTGTTGTCTTTTTGCATCATTCATTGTCTTGATCAATGAAAACAAAATATTTTAGATGATGAAAATTCATAAAGTTTTTGTCAATGAAAATTCAAAATGTTTTAGTCCAAAAAAGTTTGAAATGGTTTAGTTGAACAAAATGTTAAACAGTTTAGTTGATGAAAATTGAAAAAATTGTAGTGAACAAAAATTCTAAATGTTTTAGTCGATGAATAGTCAAAGAATTGTAGTTAACGGAAATTTAAAATGTTTAACTCAATGAAAATTAAAAATGTTTTAGTCCAAAAAAAATTTGAAATGGTTTAGCCGAACAAAATGTTAAACAGTTTAGATGATGAAAATTTAAAAAAAAAATAGTGAACAAATATTCAAAATGTTTAAGTCGATGAAAATTTAAAAAAAAATGTAGTGAACAAAAATTCAAAATGTTTTAGTCAATGAAAATTCAAAGAATTGTAGTCAACGGAAANCACCTACAGTGTCTGCCCTCACGAAACCAATGTGGTTCTCATCAGCCTCAGCTGTGCCGTGTGCTAACGTTAGCATGCTAACGTGCTAAACAAAGATGGCGATGGTTGTACCTGCTTGATTCTCAGCTCTCAGCTCAGCTTGATTCTCAGCTGTGTAATAACTTACACAGTTGATTTCAGTCATTTCATGTGTCTAATTTCTGTTTTCCTGTCCTTCTCTTTAGATCTAATTTTCTCTCCATCTCCTCCTCCCTCCTCTTCATCAGGCCTCCGCTGTTTGAACATGTCAGTCAACAATTCATCCTCCGTTAACGGCTCCCTTCCTTCTCAGTCCTTCTATCCCCCTCCATGCTCTGCCTGCCCTCTGTACGTATTCATTGCCTCCACCTTTGCCAACATCCTCCTGCTCCTCCCTCTCTCCATCTTCGTCCTCTATCTGGGATTCCAGCGATGGAAAAAGCAGCACTCGGTTTCCTCAGCAGCAGTCATGTGCATCTCTGACTTCATGACCTACAACATGGCTGTCATGGAGCTGATTGGAGTGTTGGGGAATACTGTCTGCATTTGCGCTTTGTTCATATCTCTCCCTTGGATGGCGCGGGTGGGGAAAGTCATTGGGGGTTTCCCCTGGTCTGGACAGATGCTTTTCCCCATGCTGACCTGTGTGGAGCGCTACCTGGCTGTTGTCCACCCCATCACCTACCTGAGGCTGAGACAGGGGCATGGGGTCAGGATCAGGAACATCAGTACGGTGTGTGTTTGGCTGCAGTGCTTTGTATGGATTGCTTTCCTGTACCTGATGATCAGCCGTCTCCCAGAGTACATATTTGTCCCAGGCGCCTGCCAAATGGTCTTGTTTTTGATTGGCAGCTCTTTCTGCAGCCTTTCCATTCTCTGCGCTTTGAGCCGCCCACGGCCAGGGCAGGCGGGTGGGGACAGGGTGGGGGTTCACCAATCAAAGCGAAGGGCTTTCCGCACCATCATACTTATAATGGGAGTGCTGCTGTTGAAGTTTGGAGGGAATCTGGTCTGCAATTTAGTGGCCACCTCACAATCAGTGAGCCACGGTGTTCGAGAGGGGGCGACTGTCTCTGCAGGCTGGTTCAATCTGCCCAGCAGTCTGGTGCTGCCTCTGCTGTTCCTACACAGAGCAGGAAAACTGCCAGGCTGTAAACACACCACTGACCCAGGATGATTCAGATCAGACCACATGAAACTAGATGATCTGAGATTGAGTTACACTGTTATATAGGAACTGGAGACCAGCTGGGAGCTTTAGACTTAAAGTATCAGTGGGTTTGTCTTTTTAAAAAAACTGTATTTTACAATATTATAACAATGATTTATCTTTTGTTATTGTAACAGTACTTCTTCTTATTTTATAACAATATTTAATTTAACTTTATTGTAACAGTTCGTTATCTACAGCCCGCGCTCGTTCCAACGTCATCAAATACCGCCACTCGCTCAGTGATTTCACCAGGGGCCCATCACATCCTCACTGTGACCTGGGCACATGTCCACGTTTGGTCATGGACTTTCCACGTCCACATATGACGTCCAAGGTACCCTGGGTGTGTTGGTTGTTGACGTTCTGGGACGCCGTGTCAACTTCAGCCTGTTACATGCATTGTCTGTTTTCAAAATACACTTCTGTTTTCACAGGAAATGTACAGTTTGATACAGTCTCTTTCAAAATAAAAGCACTACGTCGGTACAACACCAACTGATGTTTTTTTCCGTCAACAACAAATGAACTGAATGTCTTAGTCTTAGATTTAGGTGTCAGGCACCAATGCAAAAAGGCACCTTTTGTTGCAGTGTGACGCTCCCAGGAGAATGTTGTTGTCCAAACCTTACCACGTGCTTTTATTGCCTAAATTTAACACGGGCTGTTGCCACGCAAGGAAATAAACGTTATCGCGAGGTGTTTTACTGATGTCGTAAGTTTTTGTTAAAAAGACTGTCTGCATCTAACGAGCAGAAACTGTACATTTGCTGTGAAAACAGAAGTTTATTTTGAAAAAGCACAATGTGTGTAACAGGCGTCCCAGAACGTCAACAACAGGCGGAGGAGGATACGTAGCGCGTCACATCACACAGATGTGAAAGTCCGCTGACCACGTGGCGACATTTTGCAAGTTGGGATGAAAACGTGTTTTCTAACTTTGTCATAACAGTAATTTACTTCATAGTTTAGTGTTTTAAAAGTCTGCAGTGATAGTAGATTTCAGAATATCAAGATATTTATCGTGTAGCCTAAAAATATTCTGATATTATTTATAGGCCATATCGCCCAGCACCCACGTTTTCTTTTGCCAATTTAATGAAAATTCTGTTTAAATACGTGTCAGAAGCTTGGACCATGAGGGACCGTCATGACACCAGGTCTGACAAAAACATTACATTTAAAATGTGACTTCCCTGAAACTGTAAAACATATTGAAGCATCTGATTTAGATTTGATTCTAATAGTGTGCCAGAGAGTGTCAGAATAAATCTGTGCTGTTCAGCAAGCACACATTTTTGACTAGTTGTTGTATTATTTATAACACAATATGAGAATATAGAAAACATCAGTTGTTATAGACTTTAGAAAATATAATAAATATTATCTAATATATCAGGACTAGGATTAAATATAACAGGATTACATGCGAACTCTAAATTGTTAAAGTAGTTTATAGTATATATGTTTGTGTCACTGTAGTTTTGAATGGAAACACTTTGGTTATACTTTGACCTTATTTTACCATTCTGTAAAAACTGGTGGATGATCTCGGTGCTGTTAAACGATGGAGCAAAGCTTCTCTGTTAATCTGTAACCAAATACTCATTTGGCCTTTTAAGTAGCACTTCTGGTGTGCCACAGGGATCAGTTCTAGGCCCGGTTCTTTTTAATGAGATAATGACATGGACAGTCACAGTATGAATATCACATAATTTTCTGCATTAAATTTTGATCATTTTGAGGCATTTTAATGTAAAAAAGTCGGGTTTTTAATTAGTTGGATGGATGCATATTTATATTAATAAAAGCTGATGCTCACCTTGTCTGTGTATGTGTTGTATTGAACACTTGTGTATAAGTGGTTTGTGCATTCTTTCTTTGGTGAAGCAATGCTTGACTCCTTCGAGTGTGTTTTTGCCAGAGCTGTTTGCAGGAACAGTCACGTCGGCACTGACCTGTCTAACAGAGCGGGGCTCGAGCATGACTGAGAATCTGGATGGTTAGGCCGCACCTGGCCGCGGTCCTTTTTGTAAAACAGTTTATATTTATGGTGGTTATGAATCACCTGACAGAAGCTTTCCACCGAGCTGCTGTCTGTGCACACACAGGCTTCCAGGCGTGACACAGTGTCATTTGAATAAACACCAGTCTTTGTTTGCAGGTCATTTGAATCCTGTCAGACATGACGGACTGATGACATGGATGATAAATGTCTGTGATTCAAATGTCTAATGTTTGGGTTTTATCTAATAGAAATATGTCAGTCACTGATGGAGACGCTGCACTCTCACCTCACTGTGGGAGAATCATAGAATCACAGGAGTCGGGACGCCAACCCATAATTCTGAACATAATCCAGGCAACAACAACAAATCACAACAAAAGCAACTTCTTTTCTCAGTTTTGAATCACAAGTGTTTCCTGTTTGGTGCACGTTAAACAATCCGCAGCAGCAGGTTCCTATTAAAGTGGAATAAGAGGATTGATGCAGACAGGAGCAACGTGTGCCACCCGAGAAATAAAGCTTTGTTTTTTACCTTAAAGATAAATACATGTGAATTAAGGTTTATTTAAAAACATCAGGAAGTGGTCCAATAACTGAACCGTCCCGTCTGTTTTAGGTCAGACTTCTTCCTCTTTGGTGTTGCAACACATGATGGATCCTCTTTGTGTGGTACTCTACAGACTATTTCTGACTTCCTACTGTCATTTCTATTTTCTGGTTAAATCTTGAAATAACCTGTGGGCAGAAATTGCTCTGCTGTCAGTTTTCCAATGGAAACATATGTCATATGTAACATATAACATTTGGAAACATATGAAGTACATGTATTTAAATTTTGAATTAAACCTTTAAATCATATATGGTAGAATCACAGCGTGGCCTCTGAAGCAGTGGTCCAGATCCGCACAGTTGAATATATGTTTAGTGTCATATTTGTGTTTGTCCATGTCGTGTCTGTCTGTGGCCCAAGTCCAATCCGGCCCCTAAAGACTCAAGCCCTGAACCCTCACTGACTTAACTGACGTCAGCTGTAAGTGATTGAGTGTGAGAGTCTGAAAGGGCTCCGGATGCTACAAATAGGAATGGGACAGCACTTATCCCCCTCTCTACAAAATGTTGTTGACACTGGCGGCTCTGGGCGTGATCGTTTATGGGTTATTGTCAGCATATATTCCACACACAAAGAATATATCTATATATATCTATATCTATCTCTCTCTCTCTCTCTCT
>NC_065522.1:33457870-33480870 GCF_006386435.1 Epinephelus moara | reverse complement strand
GCATCGATGCTGACCTACGGTAAGGGGGCATAAAGGGCTCACTCACTGACTCACTGACTTGATTTGACAATGGGACAGCCCTCACACACTCACGCACTTCACATGAACGCGCCTCTAAATCAGTGAGTCTGTAAGGGATCGGATTGGAATTGGGCCTGTCTGTCTGTTAGTCACTCACTCTGCAGCAGGAAACAGGAGTTTTTTTTACAAACTTGTTCTGAATGCAGCTAAAATAATGAGAAAATTAATTATATATTGTTTATTCGTGGAGAAATTTGGATGTTTGAATATTATTAACAAATAAGCAAAATGTTCCTGCCCAAATTTTTTTCCGGAGATCCAACTGAAAAATAGTCCAGAAGACAGTCACATGTACACACTGACAGAAAAAGTGTGTGAATGTTTCTAAGCTTAATTTCATCCCCTGTGATAATTTAAAGGTTTAGTCCATACCCACTGAGTGCCCAGTTGGTACAGTACAGTAAAATATATATATTGGTGTTGCGACATGGAAAACAGTTATTATAAATTCATGTTGTCATTTGTATTATTATTCTGTGTCCCACTTTAATTTCGGCACATCCGGTTTAAAGTCCTGGAACGACAGAATATGCGGTTTCCGGGGGGAAGATAAAGAGGAAGCACAGAGTCGCCATGGAGCCACAACTTGAGCTCCGTATTCAAAACTGACATTTGTTCATGTTTATGGTAACTCAGCACCATAACAATGATGCCGAATTGGCTACTGGTACTTCCTGTTTGAGGTGACGTCATTAATGTGCAGATAGTTTCCGCCGCGTCACTGTGATCCTGAGGACAAGTTAGAAACACGATGTTTCTCAGGGAGGTTCTGCAGTGTGAAGGCGCGGCGGGTCATCGGTGGAGCTGTCTGCGGGTTTACACGGGATGGACGTCAGAGATAATGACGTCATCACACAGTGTGAGTCACATTTAATCTACACATGTGTCTCTGTGTTTAGATATGACTGAGACAGGTGCAGAGAGGTGCAGACAGGTGGAGACAGGTGCAGACAGGTGCAGACAGGTGTTTGACACAAACCAGGTGTTTAAACCGCTGACGCCTCCTTTAACGTGCTCATATTGACTTTTATAATTTAATTAATTATTCTCAGATTAAATTAAAGCAGTGAGTGTAAAGCTGGAGCACACTCCAGGCTCCACTTCACTCGGCTCTGCCGCCTGATGGCGCCAAACACCGCGGAGAAGTTAGTTTTAGTCCCTCCGGACCCAGCGGTGTCTTCCCCTCACTTTACCCGGGTGTTGGCGGCAGGAGGCTGGGTAGCTCTCCTCCCAGCCCCCGGTGTGAGTCCTGGAGGAGCTGACTGAGGATCAGCTGTTTAAATAACATGAAACCAGTGTTTTTCAGTATTAGTAAAAGTTATGATTAAATATATTATTCTTTATTGATAATATTATTACTTATGTTTTTAATGTATTTAACATAAATATGTTAAGAGTTAAATGAACCATCAGTAAGACTCAGCAGGTCACAGCTCCTGCTTCTTCTATCTTATTTGAATTAATAGTAGTTTCACATTTTTTGTACAAATTTATATTAATATTCTTAATTAAATAACCTTCATATAATGTGACCCACTGACTCAAATTTATTTCCAAAAAGTTTCACTACACAGGTCGCACATATTCAAACCTGATTTTACTGCTTCTTCTATTTTATATAAATATATATTTCTGCAAAAAAAAATTGAAAATGATCTAGTGACTCCAAACGTATCCTGACACAGGACACACTTCTTAATACGGGATTTAATTGGTTCTTGTTTTAAATAAAATACATTTTTAAATTGTAATTTTGCATTTTTTTCCTCACTTTATAATAATATTTTTTAATCAAAAATTCAGATTTTTTCCCTAAATAATATCATATAATGTGACCTAGTGACTCAAACACAGGACACGCCTCCTCATACGGGATTTTACAGCTTTTTATTTGCTTATATTCATATTTTTTGTGACAAAATTTGTGTTTGTTTTCTCAGTTATTGGCGTATGATGTGACCCAGCTGCTCAGGTTTAACACTAAACACTGGACACACATGTTCACATGTATGTGATGTTAGTGTTTTTTATTTTATGTTTTATATGAAAATCCCATATGAAGAGGTGTGTCCTGTGTGTCCTGTGTGTCCTGTGTGTCCTGAGTGTCCAGAGTGTCCAGAGTGTCCTGTGTGTCCTGCGTGTTCTGCGTGTCCTGCTTGTTCTGCGTGTCCAGAGTGTCCTGAGTGTCCTGAGTGTCTTGTGTTTACTGCGTGTCCAGAGTGTCCAGAGTGTCCAGAGTGTCCTGCGTGTCCTGCGTGTTCTGCGTGTCCTGCTTGTTCTGAGTGTCCAGAGTGTCCTGTTTGTCCTACGTGTCCAGTGTGTCCTGTGTGTCCAGAGTGTGTGTCCAGAGTGTCCACAGTGTCCTGGGTGTCCTGAGTGTCTTGTGTTTCCTGAGTGTCCAGAGTGTCCTGTTTGTCCTACGTGTCCAGTGTGTCCAGAGTGTATGTCCAGAGTGTCCACAGTGTCCTGGGTGTCCTGAGTGTCCACAGTGTCCTGGGTGTCCTGAGTGTCTTGTGTTTCTTGAGTGTCCAGAGTGTCCTGTTTGTCCTGCGCATCCAGAGTGTCCAGAGTGTCCTGTGTGTCCTGCTTGTTCTGCGTGTCCTGCTTGTTCTGCATGTCCAGAGTGTCCTGTGTGTCCTGAGTGTCTTGTGTTTCCTGCGCGTCCAGAGTGTCCTGCGTGTTCTGCGTGTCCTGTGTGTGTGTCCAGAGTGTCCAGAGTGTCCAGAGTGTCCAGTGTGTCCTGTGTGTCCTCTGTGTCCTGTGTGTCCAGAGTGTCCAGAGTGTCCTGCGTGCCCTGCTTGTTCTGCGTGTCCTGCTTGTTCTGCATGTCCACAGTGTCCTGGGTGTCCTGAGTGTCTTGTGTTTCTTGAGTGTCCAGAGTGTCCTGTTTGTCCTGCGCATCCAGAGTGTCCAGAGTGTCCTGTGTGTCCTGCATGTTCTGCGTGTCCTGTGTGTCCAGAGTGTGTGTCCAGATTGTCCAGTGTGTCCAGTGTGTCCTGTGTGTCCTGTGTATCCTGTGTGTCCTGTGTGTCCAGAGTGTCCAGAGTGTCCAGAGTGTCATTTGTGACCTGTGTGTCCAGAGTGTCCAGAGTGTCCAGAGTGTCCTGTGTGTCCTGTGTGTCCAGAGTGTCCAGAGTGTCATTTGTGTCCTGTGTGTCCTGTGTGACCTGCGCATCCAGAGTGTCCAGAGTGTCCTGTGTGTCCTGCATGTTCTGCATGTTCTGCGTGTCCTGTGTGTCCAGATTGTCCAGTGTGTCCAGTGTGTCCTGTGTGTCCTGTGTATCCTGTGTGTCCTGTGTGTCCTGTGTGTCCAGAGTGTCCAGAGTGTCATTTGTGTCCTGTGTGTCCTGTGTGTCCTGTGTGTCCAGAGTGTCCAGAGTGTCCAGAGTGTCATTTGTGTCCTGTGTGTCCTGTGTGTCCTGCGTTTCCTGTGAGTCCAGAGTGTCCTGTGTGTCCTGCGTTTCCTGTGAGTCCAGAGTGTCATTTGTGTCCTGTGTGTCCTGTGTGTCCAGAGTGTTCAGAGTGTCATTTGTGTCCTGTGTGTCCTGAGTGTCCTGAATGTTTTTGCGACTGTTGTCTCTGTTTCCATGGAGATACACAGGATCTGACTAATAACTGGGAAAGTCAGTAGACTGTAATGAAAGCTAGTTTACTGCTCCAGCAAGTAGGTCAGACCTAATGTCCACTTCATCATCAGGTGTCTTTGGGTGCAGAGACACACTAGTTTAATGTGCTCACCTTCACGCAGGTAAAACAATGTTCGTCTCAGGTTGGTCTCCACTGAACACTTTCAGAGTCCATCTCTCACCTGCTGCTCACCACCTGCACCTTTGTTACCTGTGTGTCCTGCTGCAGTGCGCCACCCTGTGTACAAACAACCTAACTGCACCTGTTTACATGAAGTCACCGTTATTTAAATATGACTCAAAGAGACTGGTGGGTCGAGTCATACAATCACGGGGCAGTGATTCTAGTTGTTTACCTAAAGGTATATTTCAGATTGTTTTGACGTGAGGTGGCGTCAGTAACTCGCTGGAGTAATGAATAAGCAGAGGGCATTGTGGGAAACAGACTGCTTATTAGATCTTCAATGAGATACATGACACAAAACTAAAAAGATTTATCGGATTTTGCAGCTTATGTTGTCTGTAGTGGAGGATATGATCCAGCCAAGTCTCAAGTGGTGTCGGTGTTGACTTGCAAAAATAGTTCATAACCCGGATCTGCACAATACAAGGTCGGGAAAATAAGAGCGGCTTTGGATGAGATAAGAACAGGTAACCTGGAAACCAGACGAGACAGTCTGGGAGGCCGAGACACTGTGGGACACTGTGGGACACTGAGATCAATGACATGATGAAACCTGAAGCTCACTGTGATCATGATAGTGTGAGAGAGGATGACTGTATACACCAGGGATTATCACATACAATAAATACGGTACAGACAAAGCCATATCTGTGCCTGCAGCTGCTCGAGTCATTGTTGGAGCCACTTCTGCCCCAAAGTGTCAGCGAAGTCGTGGGAAATTAAAATAATGACACATGAGAGGTGTCGGCGATCTGCAGGATAAAAGACAAGGAGCAGCAGAGGCGGCTCGACACACCAGCTGATCCTCGAACAGGTGAGTCTGCAGTTTGTTTCAGCCAATACAGCTTGTTTTATACTTTATGAAGTGATCATCATGCAAAGAAAAATTCAACTCCTTCTGTGTTTGGTGTATTGATTTGCCAAAGTCTTTTATATGAATTATATCTGATGTGTCGTTCTCACGAGTAAAGTGCCAAATGTCAGTGTTGGTAATGGCAGAGGAAATACTAAGCAGCCCTACGAGGACTCTCAGCTTCAACAAGCCTCTAGAACCTTTGCTTTATTCAACAATGTGCGCATTAATTTAGCTTTTTAGGACTTTTCAGACTTTTAAAAATTTTTATACCCCCACCCCGGCGGCAGCAGTGAGGGGGAAGCGCTATGTTTTCAGGTTGTTCAGCAGTCTGTTCATGCGTACGTCAATCAAACCATTGTTTATTCAGGGAAAACTGACCGAGCATTCAGCTCTTCTACGGCAACGCTGAGTTCACATCCGATACAAATATACGACAGCAACTGCAGTAACACGGTGAAAAAATGTCTGTTACGAATTATAAATGCCAATAAAAAACAGTAAAGACACAAAAAGAGTCAAATAACAAGAATAGAGTCTGCTGTAAAGGACGGATACATAACAACAACAACAACAATAACAATAACAAAAACAGTAAATGTAAAAAAAAATAAATAAATCCAACATCGCAAAAAAATCGTACATCCATATGTCCGCTCCGTTCTTGTAAAGGGGATATCTCAAGAACACCTTGAGCGAATTTCGTCAAATTTAGACTCACAATGAACTTATTAGTATGGTGGTCAAAAGTCAGTGTCACTGTGACCTCATCTGTCTCATTCTCATGAACGTGATATCTGAAGTAGGAATTTCCTCAAATTTGGCACAAACGTTGACTCAAAGTCAGCGATGAACTGATTGGATTTTGGTCCTCACTGGGACCTTGCATCCATAGCATTCTCGTGAGCAAAATATCTCCAGAACACTTCGTGGGGATTTCTTCAAATTTGGCACAAACGTCCACTTGGACTGAACAATGAACCTTATTTAATTTTGGCAGTCAAAGGTCACTGTGCTCAAGAGCACCCTGAGGCAATTTTTAAAAAGTTGGCACAAACGTCCACTAAATAATTAACTGATACAAATTTGGTGGTCAAAGGTCACTGTGACCTTGTAAAACATGTTTTTGTGCATAACTTAAGAATTCATGCACTAATTCTGACCAAACTTGACACAAGTGTCTAACAGGATAAAATAATGAAGGTCCAAAGGTCAAAGGTCAGCTTGACTGTGACATCATCATGTTTTAACGTAATATCTCAGGAACAGAAGGGGAGACATTTGGTCAGATACTGAATTGGTGACTCTAATCTTGAAACTGTCAGAGACACTGGACTGGTGGGCGGAGTCATACAAACAGGGGGCGGTGCTTCTAATTTTGCTACTGTTTTGACAGGCCACACTCCCTCTTCAGCATCATCATCATCACCATGAAGGTGCTCAGCGTGTCTCTGACGCTCGGCACCTTTCTGACCCTGAGCCGAGCCGTCCCGCTCAGCACCAACACCAGCCTCTCCGGCAGGCACTCGGGTCTCTGCGATTACGCGAGGCAGGAGGGCATCAACATCATGGGAGCGTTCATCCCACAGTGCGACGCTCACGGGAACTTCCTCCCGCAGCAGTGCTCCGACTCCACCGGGAACTGCTGGTGCGTCAACGTCATCACCGGAGAGGAGATACCGAACACGAGGACGCCGCTGGGGGCCGTACCCGTTAACTGTGGTGAGTGATGATTTTTATTTTTTGTTGGAACAGGAAGCTTCATTTTGCTGCAGGGGATTCTTGGTCGGTGTTGGGAAGTAACTAAGTACATTTACTTAAGTACTGTGATTTATACTTGTACGTTGTACTCCACCACATTTCATAAATATTGAACTTTATTTATGTATCTATTAACAGATTTAGTAGGTGGTTACTGATACAGAGTCAAAGCAGCGCTGTAAAAAGAATAAATAAAAGTAAAATATTTAAAATGTTTGTTTTCTTATAGACCGGGAGTTCTACTGCCCGTACGGCTGGTCCCGCTTCGGAAAGCAGTGTTTCGTCTTCATCGACAGCCCGAAGACGTGGGCTGAAGCCGAGGTGAGGACAGCTGCTCACACATCCAGTCATGATGCAATGAGTCAAACATGGTGCTACTCTCTCCTCTCTGGTCACCTCCAGGGCTACTGTCTGTTTGAAGGGGCCAACCTGGCATCAGTCCACAGCTACGAGGAGAATCACTTCATCCAGGCTCTGACCAGAGGAGATGGCCACGACTTCCCCCTCACCTGGATCGGCGGCCACGATGCCATACATGTAGGGACGTCTTTGTGTTTAGCTGATGTGACTGTTACACTGCACATCTGCAGGTCACGTCACTGTAGCTTGTATTTAACCCAGATCTCCAAAATTACCCCAAAACTCGACTGAGTGAGGAGCCACAAACTTTCCTATCAGTAGAATTTTAATTTGCACCTTTAAAGTGCAGTTTAAGTTATGTTTAGCCTCATATGAGGACATCACACTTTGGGTTTACTTGACCCTCACTTCATTCTAATTAACTCAGACCTGTTGTCCTCGTCTGTGGACACTCTTTGTGCCATCTAGTGGTGGTTAGAGCACACTACACTGATCAATGGAAAAACAAGATGGCCGCCATCTCTGCCAAGTCAGTCTGCAGCCGATCCAGAGACAAATGTGAACAAACCTGATCACGTTTCATGATTTAAGCTTGTTTATTTATGATAAATAAAGTTTGTAGTTTGATATTGCAACAAAGTTGACCAGTTTTAGCAACAGTACCAAACTAAGATGCTGTTAATTAGGAAGTACTCCTTTGAGGACATTGGGACCTTATTATCGATGACAATGTGTTAAGTTTTTATTTATAGCTACTTATTGTGTCCTACCGATCCCAAATAGCTAGGAGAAATTAAAAATGCATACTAAACAAAAGTTCAGATCTCAGCAGCATAGATGCATTTATATTTATAAATAAAAAATTTGTCTTTCTATCCATAGCTCTCTTTTTGGATGTGGAGTGACGGCTCCAAGTTTCGTTACGAATACTGGCACAGGGACTACAGCGTGGAGAGAGCTGAGCGCTGTCTGAAGATGAATTATGGATGTAATGAACTACAGTCACACACACACACGCACACACACACACACGAGCAGACAAATGTTTAATATTCCAGTAGCCAGAAGAAATGATGGCATCGTACGTTTCTGCAAACTACGGATACGTCTGCACATTTTATACCAACTGTTCTATAATCACCGATTGGTCGGTGATTTCCACGTCAGACGCAGACCAAAAACAGGCCTCCTTTCACAGCAGTATGATCAGCAGACAGCCTGTCACTCAAAGAGGCCCCGCCCTCTATGACGTGTAACTTTAATCCTTAATAAAATGTCTACAGGTGAGTTCTATATAAATTCAGCCCCGTACAGTCGTCATGAATGTTGAAATTAGCGACAGAGGCCAAAACTGCTTCAGTACCAGGCTGTAAACATGAAGGGGAGAATATTAAATTTATATCCTAAATGTATTTTGGGAAATACAACTTGTAATTTAGAAAATAATTTAGTCTACATACGTTAGATCAGTGGTTCCCGACTGGTGGGTTGTGGTCCAAAAGTGGGTCGCAGGTTCATTCCGAATGGACCGCAAGTGACTCATAAATTTCAAGTTTGTAAAAAACACATTTTATTTTAAAGTACTGTGAATTTCCAGCACAGAACTTTTATTTTGAAATTATGTTTCCTGCTGTAGAGTTAACGGCTAACAGTCAGCTACTTTACAGAGACAGAAAACTAGCTTGACACAAATCTGACGCTGAATAAATTAAAGTGTGTGGACCTTGAACTGATGACTGAGGAGAAATCTGGACCCTGTCACTGGACCAGGTCGGAGCCACTGCATCAGAAAATACATTTTAGTTAACTTTCCAGAGCATGTATATGTGCCTGTCCATTTAAGGCTTAAAGTAACTTTAAAAAAAACAAAAAACTTTCTGTTGCTGCTGTTACATTGCTTACACGCAGTGTTGAAGGACAGTCTCTGGAGCTGTCTACACGGTGAGCACAAGCTAACGTAGCAGCAGCAGCAGCTAAACTTGCACCGACTTTGAAACAGTTCAGCTCTTGTGTTTAAACTGTTTATAAAAGTCATGTTCACATGAAGGATGCTGGGCGGGGATTACTCTCTGCTGGTACTGGAGTACTGATCCCCATCCCTACCGTCGTCGTTTACTTTGTGTGTGCAGCTTGAAAACGTTAAAGTGAAGTCTTTCTGTCCATCTTCCACATTGCAGTTGACAGGAAGTGGTACTACGGCTCCTGCGATGACTTTCTGCCTTTCGTTTGTGCCAAGAGGATCTGAACTCGGACCTGGCATCCAAAAACCAGACTCGTCTGATGAGGTCTGAGGCGTCACGAGCCGGTCCAGCTGGAGTAACGTTTCCTCTCCAGAATCAGCTGTGATGGATAAATATCAAACACACGAGCTTCTGCAGGTTCATCTCGTTGGCACTGACGTGTCGACCCCCAGATATCATTTTAATATCAATAAAACTATGGATAATGAAATAATAGTGAAAGTTTATGTCACAACTTAAGACGTGAATCATGAATGTCTACATGCATATAAAACATGTAATTGCATTAAAAGCACAAAACATGAAAGCAGAAACACAAATGAGTGCACGGAGCTGCTGTGGGAGAAATGTTTTAATTATTTCCTCCTTCAAATCTGTAGCATGCGCCCTCAGATTACAAAAATACAGATATATATTTGTACTTGTTTGTATGTTGTTTGTTCTTCTTTCCATCAGAGATCGATTTAAATTTGTTTTACGGGTTAATGTTTATTTCCTGCCTTTAAGGTTAAAGTCAGAGTTGTGATGAGGCAGCTCGTGGCTTTGCTTTACATAAAGATAAAGATGCACCTTGAGAGAGATTAGATTGTGTCCAGATGAGTAAAGTGTGGGTTTGTGTGTCGAGCACTGTGATCTCAGCACCGTGTTCACTTTTGGACTCAAGCAAACATCAGTTGCTCAATCGTCCTAATTTCCCGAAACTGACACTGCAGCGTTTTCACAAAAACTGCTCTGACTGTTCGAAGATTAGATTCACTGTGTCTTTGAGGAGAAAAAAACCCTGATGACAATAATATTTTCAAGGGGAAATGATTACAATACACATTTTAAAATCCCAGTGTCAAAATCTCCAAGAGACGTCATGATATATAGAATTATTTTGTTGATAATAAGCTCTGTATAGATGATTAAACATCAGACCAGAGCTGCGTCTGCACCAGGGTGAGACAGGTCCTGAACAAGCCTTAAATATTTTCAATCACATTACTGTGAAAACTTCTGTAAATACTGTTCATTTTGAACTGACATCAGTGTGTTTACTTGAAAAGAGTACTCACACATGTGTCACACACATCACAGGTTTGGTCTTTTCATATAAGGTGATATTAAAAAGGTCTTACATGTGTGTACGACCTGGTGCACACACTGACACATGCTGCCTGTCACTCAGTAAATCCAGGCCTTACAGTCAGCGAGCAGGACCTTAAAGATGCGCAGGTCATGAGTCAGGAAGGTTTGGGAACGTTTCCCAACGTAAAGCCGTCCTCCACACGGCCAGGAATGAAATTCTGACTGAGAAATACCTTTATTTTTTTATTTATTCATTTATTTATTTATGTTGTTGGCTCAAAGAAAACACTGCAGTCAACCTACAAATGTTCATTTGTTTCAAGTGTAAAATGTTGACTTGGAAAAAAAAGGGTTGTCCCGTTTCCAGGACAAATACAGACGACGTGTCCTCAGCTGCACTCTGTTAAAAAGTAACTCAGCAGCCGCCATGAACTCTTTAAAATTAAAACATCTAATTTAAACCAACCGATGGAAACACTGTAAAAAAGTAACACGTTGTTTTAACTGAAAAAAGTTAGTGTCTGTGCTGACCAAAAATTTTAAGTTGACTGAACGTTACCGTCCCAAATTTGCCGTTTCTAGAGTATTAGGTAAAATATCTTTAATTAGCCGACATCCTGACTTTTTCTTACCATAGTTCATCAATATTGACATATTTTGGACCTGTCAAAATTTCTAAAACAGTTATTTCTCCACTGTAATTATTTGTTTTCAGGAAAATATAGACTTTAATTCTACACCTCTAGACGTTCTGTGGATGTATTATTATATATTATTGGATGTTTTGATGACACAGCTGTACATATGAGCTTTAAAGTAACGTACATGTAAAAGGGTCAAAGCTTTTTCCTCAGCAGCTCAAACATCATAAACACAGAGAGGAAACTGTTTGGTTTTTTTTTGCCTCTCAGGCCTTCTGTAGAATATTAATCTGTGTGTGTGTTATCTAGTGTGCATCAGATTCATAATGATGATAATAATAACATGAGGCTGTTTTTCATTGTGAGTACATTTGGTTGTAGCACTCATGTCCGGTTAACTTGTAACAGAACGTGCTGACTGTTTTCAAACCAGCCAAATGTTTAAAGAGGTTTTGACATAAATTCAGAACTTTATGGGACACTGTGTCTCTGAATTCAAACTGGAAGCTGCTCACATGAATCACATCAACAGATTCTGACTCATCAGTGAAGTCTTGAGGCCTTTTGGCCTTTTGTTCCCGCCAGCCTGCAGGTCAGAGCGCCTGCAGGTATTGACCAGGCTGTGAGCAGATCAATAGTGTGTGTGTGTGTGTGTGTGTGTGTGTGTGTGTGTGGGTGCCCACTCACACTGAGGCTGAGGATAAATGCCTGGTGCAGTCAGACCTCAGGGACAGAGAGAGGAGTGAAGGCACACTGAAGACAGCAGAGAAGAGGAACTTTATCAAGAGTGAACCATGAGGACGCTGCTGCTGCTGTGTCTGTGTGTGACATTCGCCTGGGCTCAGGATAACCTGGACTATGACGACTATGACACGGTGAGTGTGTTCACTCGGTTGATTACAGTCAGGTCTCTAAAATGGTGTCACTTGTGTGTGATCAAGGAAACTAAGTAACTAAGTATATTTACTCTTGAGGTACTTGTACTTCATTCTCCATTTTCTGTCACGTTGTGCGTCTCATCCACCACATCAGAGAGAAATACTTTTCACTTCATCATATTTATGTTGCAGCAGCAGTTAGACCGACTGGGCACTTTGCATATTTACATTTATCATTACAAAGTAACTTAGTACTTCTACACTGTGGCGCTGCTATTTTAACTTTAGTAAAAGAAATCAGAGTGCTTCTTTCAGCGCTGCTGTGGGTTTGAATATTTCACAGTTACGTACTGTAATTTCTCTCCTAAAGAAATGTAGGAAACAAAAGCGGTGAGGCAAGAGGAAGCTCAGGGAACGTTTCAGTCCATAAATCATATTGTTAAAGAACATCACTTGTGTTTAAAGTAAACATGAGATGTTATATTACTGAAAGATGTCAAAGAAAAATGTGAAAGATTTACTCGGGATCTGAAAATGAATCAGGGACAAGCTGTTCTCATTTGACTTTCTAACAGTGTCACAGGATATTCATCTCAAGAGGTTTTCAGCAAACTGTTTTCTGTCTGTACTTCAGAAAGTTAGGAGATTCAGAGCAGTGATGACACATATGAAATAAAATATATAAGCAAGAGGTTGTGACGCATCACTTTATTCATTGCTATGAGTTAATTATTCATTGAAAATAAATAAAAGTCCGTTAAGACCGTTTATTGTCATTTTCACTGTTAGGCAGTTTCCGATTTTCCATCCAATCAATTCACAGAACAAAATCCACCAGTACAATAATTTGTGTGTGTATTTGGAACACAACTTGGTCCTCGGCAGGTTAATACATTATTTATTATTTATCAAAATTAAAAAATCAACATTTTTTTTGCAATACATAACATCAAAACTCACATCGCTGCAGTAAACATCAATCATTATTTTTATTTTTGAAAACCTGCAACATCTGATCAGTACTCAGATTACATGTCCTGCAGTGACACACGTGGTACGGGACACACCTGCAGTCACATTTAGTGTCCTCTGCTTCAAAGTGTCAAACACAAGCTTGGGATGAAGAATTAATTTGAACCATCAGAAATATTCACAGCAGTTTCCTTTTGTCTTCCACAGGACACCAGCTCACCAACAAAGAATAAGACAGTGAGTGGAAAATGTTTCCTCTGTTTTAAATTTGCATCTTTGAGGTGTTTTGTTTTTCCCACATCACGTCTCTTTGTCTCTCGTGCTCCCGCAGGCGCCTGTAGATGCTCGTGGTCACCGTCCAGTGATGAAGGGCAGGGACAGGTACAACCCTAACCGCTATGCCCCACCCCCTATCAGCGGGGGCGGAAGGTACGTTCAAACACACACACACACACACACACACACACATCTGAAACAGGAGTAAAAGACAGAGTGATGATAAAAACTAATGCAACACACAGATCTCTCACATGAAGCCTGTTTCTAAAGTAACATTAAAAAAAACTACAGAATCAGACAGAATAAACTTGAAAACAACTGGTGACAAAATGGCTCCTGTTCACGTGTTGGGTCATTAATTTATATGCATTACTGTGTTTGCAGTGTTTTAATGGTGAAGAAAATATATATGTATATAATTTTCCTAATATCATTGTCTCAGGATCATGAGGTAATTATTTCAATATCTCAACATAACTAATAATAAACTAAATATTTGTTATGACACACTATGCTATGACTTCAACAATGACTATTATTATTTATTTTATATTGTCAGTATTTTTTCTCTATGCTTATATTTTATTTATTATTTATTTCATTTATTTTATTATTATTTATTTTATAAATAACAAATTATTAAATTAATGATTTGTTAATTATATGAATGTAATAATTTATTGTTACATAACAAGACTTTCATAATAATTTTATAATGTAATAATAATTACATGATTATATATTATGTATAATAATTTATAAAATTTTAAATATGAATATTAAATTACATTATATAAATTTTTTATGTATGCTTATATTTTATTATTATATATTTTATTATTTTTATACAATTTATTTATCTATTTATTTTTATTTCATTGTAAGATTTTAACTTTTATAAACTGGAGCTTGTTTCTGTGCATGATATACAATAACAAAAAATTAAGTAACAACATTTTTAATGCACACTATGGCATAATTGTTTTAGTGAAATTTTCAATGGCAGACTACACTGTGACTTATTGAAGAAAAACATTATGGGTTACTAATGTGGAAGAGTGGACGTGTAAATTATCAAGTACAAACACCTTAAAATGCTACGTAGCTAACTTATGTCCTTAGTTTCCTTCCACCACTGTAATCAGAGTAGAAGTATCCGACTTCTCACTGGAACAAGGCTACAGCAGCTCTGTGAGGCTAAACTTTGAGCTAAATGCTAACATGCAGATGTTTAGCAGGTCTAATGTTTACCATGTGCACCGTCTTAGTTTGGCGTGTTAGCATGCTAACGTTTGCTAACGCTTGCTAACGCTTGCTAACTAGAGAATGCAATTTCTGAGGAAACTGTGTGTGTGAATACTGCAACAGCTGACACTACACTGCAGTGCCGGCTTTAAATGACGAATAAGACCATAAATGTCTGAATGCTGTGGAACATTTGAAGACTTGTGGTCTCAGTTAACACTGAGGTTAACTGCGTTAGTAGAAGGGTTTTCTTTAACTCTCAGGCTCACTGTGCCAAATGTGTAAGAGGAAGTTTTATTCCGTTTTGACCAAACAGTATGTATGTAGAGTGAAAACTGTGGGCGTGACAGCGAGTTAAAGAGAAGTGTTAAAGAAGCTCTCTGCACTCTGACAGTTTAACATTTCGTCCAATACAAACCAATGTAAAAACCTGAGGAGGGCATTTTTACCAAGCTCCAACAAGTTTGAATATTTCAAAAAGTTTAAATGGGATCTGAAAGTTGAATACAGCCCAGAATGTACAGAAGGTGGGAAACATTTTAATGTTTGCATGGAGTTCCTACATGAAGGTACAAATGAGGAGACAGGAGTTGAAGATGCTTGAAAAACCTTGAATTTATGTCAAATTTGAATGTGGAAAATGTCCTTAAAAACACTTAATATTTCAGAAAGTATTAAAGATATGAATGAAAAAACTACAAACAATAATGTCCTAATTGAGCTGAAAGTTTCAATGTTTAAGTGAAGTTTGTATGTTGAAAAATGTGGAAGGAGTAGGAGCCAACTGTCGAAGCCCACCTCATGGTGGCGCTAGAGAAAAAGTCAGAAGGATTCGTCATCTGGGGAACATGACTACACAATTTTTGTCAATCCCTTGAATGGTTGTCAAGATGTTTTGACATCACAGTGAGTCTCAGTGTGTCTGACATGTCGGTTTCTCCTGCTTTCCATCTCAGGTACCGCGGCCGCCCCACCGCCGCTCCGGTCGCAGGACAGGTTAAGGAGAAGGAGCCACAGCCGGATGCCGGAGGATGCACACACGCCTCAGAGGAGATGGTAGGAGGACATTAGCACACAGTCACCAAAAGACGCAACCACTGATATGTCTCAGCTCAGTAGCTACTAGCTGCGTGTATACGACTCCTCTGCAGGCCATTATCAAAAATGTTAGCATGAGTTTGCAGATTTATTCAGTTGATGTCAGGATGCAATGAAATCAACAGGCAGAATTTTGGAATTAAAAAAAAAAATGGAACCTTGTCAAAACATTATTTTTTGTCAGTGTTATTGTTGCAGAGGTTTGTCCCTTAACAAAAAGAAATCAATGTGTGCCCAGACAGGTTCCCCCTTCTTTTAACCCCCGAAGCCTGAATTAACTAACCACAGATTCTCCCGTCCACCAGGGTGTTTTGTGTCCCAACGGCTGCGAGCTGAAGACCACTCTGCTGAAGATGGAGAAGAACGTCAAGACGGTAATTAAACTACATTTTCATTTTTCTGATGAATGAGAGAATCTGCACTGATCACAAACTGGAATTTCAGTTAAACTGATATTTTTTTGCATTAAAATTGCTAATAAATCTAAACACATGAAATTAATCAATTGCTTTCTCGACATATTGTCATTGAGAAAAGATTGGTATCGACTGTTTTCTGTTCACAGAGCATTAATGAACTCAAGCCTCAGGTGGATGAGTTGTCCCGATCCTCCAACTCAGTCTACAACTACGTCAAGAGCCTGTCCGTCTCTCTGAGGGAGAGGCAGAGAATCATCAACAGTAAGAAACACCTCAGGACTTTTGTTTGTAGGGCTACATTAGCCAGGTAACGATGGTTAACCGTGGTTTATGAAGTACAAAATAGTTCCACTAGCTTAAACATGAGCACAAAATACTGCAGCATCAGTTTAAAACCTCTTGTACTCCCCCATTTTGTAGCAAAAATGCCTAAAATGACATACCCAAATTAAAATGACTGTAGCTTCTGAACCGCTCTGACTACATGCATGCATGAGGTCTTGCCAGAAAGAAAACTCTCTGAAGTTTCTTGTGAAAGTGTCAGAAACACTCTAGGTGATACAGAGACAGAGTAATGGGCCTCTGAAGTCAGTAAAAAGTTGAAGATTTTGCCTAAAATAAAATAAAAAATGTGTTTCGGGATGAATAACTATCTGTGGCTTCATCTGAGCAGGTAAATGACACTGTGGGGCTGTAGGCACACTATCAATGAACACTTGTTTCAAATTTGAAGAAGACTGCTCAAAGTATGACCATTCTACAGTGTTTTTACCATGAAAAGATCCAGGCGGAGCTCCAAATGACAAGTCGGTCCCTCTGCTTCAAAACAGTACTATCAGTGATCAAACAACACTCAGCCAGCTTCAAACATTGTACCTTATTGAAATCAGGTGTGATTATGATACCTGATGTTGTTTATGACACAGAAACACCATAAAATATCACCAAATAAAGCCATATGAAACATGAAAGTTATGATTCCATTTTCTAGACGGTATATCTCAGCCAAAAATAGTGGTAGGAGTGAGACTCTTACCTTTTATAAACCAGCTAAGTCCCCGCTAACAGCTCCACATAAGATCGCGAGTAACCCTTCACTTTTCCCGTCGAAAAACGGCATGACATGACTTGTCACCACTCATGGGGATTTTGGACTTTGTGTGTTTAGGCTGCTCTGGTGCCAAATACATAATAAATAAAAGAAAAACGATGTTAGTTTTGAAAAGTCAAGAGCTTCCTGAATCCGGCAATACCAAACATCACATGGTTTGATGACGTAGTGCACCTGGGAGATACCATTTAACAGAGGAGGGGGGGAGCGAGGACCTCTGAGCAGCAGTAGCTGCAGCTGGAGGCATTATGTTTGTAGGTTGTCCGTCCCATTCTCATGAACACCTTGTTGGGACCTGACCTCATAACAGGCCTCCAATTAAAGTATCAAAAGGGCTGTCAGAAGAAATCATTAATAATTATTAATAATAATTATAGATTATGTTAAATGATGTGACTTAATTTACATTAAATCACCTCATGGGGCACATAGCCATTATTGGTTTACGATGGACATCATATGCCACTTCAACAGATGGTAGTCACCCAGAATTAGTCCCAAATCTGTGTCGCAGATTAGCTTTAAATTTTTGTCAACACCATTTTGTCATTTTGAAACAAAAGCTCCTCCTCTAAGATTTGTCTCTGCCTCTCTTGATCCTCTCAGACAACAACAGGGTGGTCGGTGATTACACTGATCGAGTGGAGGAGCAACACGCCTACATCAAGGAGACGGTGGACACTTTGTTCCCCTCCAACATCAGAGTGCTACAGGTAAATAAGAACTGACACGAGTTCAAAAGAGAAAACAGCCAATACATATAAAACAATTAACCCAATCTAATCTTTAAATAATGTTTCTATTTGAAACTGTAAGTAAAGAATAATCTTAGAAAAAAATGGAGCTTAAATCTATTGCAGAAACATATCTGAAAAGAAAAAGTAATGGACAGATCTCAGTATGTAGTAACTGTACACTGTGACGTGTGGCTGCAGGGGGTTCTGGACAAGATCAAGCTAAAGATCCAGAAGCTGGAGAAGGCCATCCAGGCCCAGAGGGAGGAGTGCAAGGAGCCATGCAAGTCCAAATGTCCCATACCGGTGGTGTCTGGTAAGTGCGGTGCTCCTGAGAGGCTGCATTATTCAAGTGTTGGAGGAACAACATACCGATGACTTACTTTAATCCTCCAGAGAGCAAGAATGTGAAGAAATGTGTGGTAACTTCACTCGTGTGAAAAGTTGTTAATTTGACCCGATGGTGACGCTAAAGAAAAGGTCACAGGGGTTTCCCAAAAATGTGAAAATTCATCCTATATAGGTCCTGAATATCTCTACATATATATACGTATCAGCCAAAACCTTAAAACCACTGCCAGGTGAAGTGAATAACATTGATCATGTCGTTACAATTCAATGTTCTGAGGGGAAAACTTGGGTCCTGGAATTCACGTGGATGCCACCTGATACGCTCCACCCACCCAAACACTGTTGCAGACCAAGAACACCCCCTCATGGTAACAGCAACCCACCCCCAGCAGGACAACGCATCATGCCACACTGCAAAAACTGCTCCTGAGTGGCCAAAGGGATGTGACAAAGAACTCAAAACACTAACCTAGCCTCCGAGTTCCCCAAATTCCAATCTGATTGACTATTCATGGGATGTGCTGATATCCCACCAACTCCCTGGTGCCAGACACCACAGGACACCCCCCAAAGGTCCTGTGGCCATGCCTTGGTATGTCAGAGCCATGTCCGATCCAAGGAGGCTCCACTGTGGGTCGGGGTACCTCATCTCATGAGTGCTTGGTCTAGATTTGGGTCTGGGGAATTTGGAGGTCTGGTTGAGGCATTAAGCTCTTTGTCACCTTACTCAAGTCATTCCTGTGCAGTGCAGCCATCGGGGACTGCGATTGCCATGGGGGTGGATACTTGGTCTACAATGGTGGTGCATGTCAAGTTGCATCCAAATGAATGTCAGGACCCAAGGTTCCCCAGCATAACATTGCATTGTAACAAGATGATCAATATTATTTACTTAACCTGCCACTGGTTTCGTGCGTTGGCTGATTTGGAAATACCAAATCTGATGGCCGTCTGGAGTTACCTTGTCTTGGATCAAAGTATTGGGCAGACGAATAAACAGACAAGCCATTTCAGAATCAGAATTTGGTTTATTGCCATGTAGGTTTCCACCTACAAGGAATTTGCTTTGGTGTATTGGTAAAAAAAATTAAAATAAA
This sequence comes from Epinephelus moara, assembly GCF_006386435.1. Taxonomy (NCBI): domain Eukaryota; kingdom Metazoa; phylum Chordata; class Actinopteri; order Perciformes; family Serranidae; genus Epinephelus; species Epinephelus moara. The sequence continues at coordinate 33,461,869 of NC_065522.1, read as the reverse complement.
ACAAGAAATATGTGTCATATATACAGAAATGGTAGAAACAGATCAAACAGATCTTGTACAGAAGTTTTTCTATATCAACCGTTCGTCTCTGTGATTCAGGTAAGGAGTGTGAAGACATCTTCCGCCGTGGAGGAAAAGACTCCCAGATGTACATGATCCAGCCCGACTCCTTCTACCCTCCATACAAGGTCTTCTGTGATCAGACATCCCAGAATGGAGGTGAGAGTATAACTCAGTTAGGTCATCTGTTCATTTTCTTTTTGATTATTTAGTTTGTTTTTAATGTTTATACTTTGGATATTTCAGTAGTAACTTCTTTTATTTTTTCAGGATGGCTTCTCATCCAGAACAGGCTCGATGGCAGTGTTGACTTTGGCCGCCGCTGGGACGAATATCGCCGCGGTTTTGGCAACATTGCATTTGATGTTGGCAAGGGTCACTGTGAGACTCCCGGTAAGACTTTCAAAATATGAACTTACTTTCGATGGGTGAAAATGATTTTCTCATCCAAGCTTTAGCATTTATTTAATTAGTAACCTGTATTTTCATATCCACCATTATTCCTATAATCTGTGGTTGATGACCGTACCTTTCTCCTTCGTCATGTGACAGGTGAATACTGGCTTGGCAATGACCGTATTAGTCAGTTGACCAAGATGGGCCCCACTGAGGTTCTCATTGAGATGGAGGACTGGACAGGAGCCAAGGTGAGTCCTTAAAAAAATTACTGCAGAAATGAAGAGGTCATTGACAGAAAATTAATCTGCAACAATTTTGATAATAAATTAATTCATTTTTGGAGCAAAATTCAAAACATTCTCAATCAAATTCAACTGTCTATTCAATTTTATTCAACAAGCCCAATATCACAAGTCATAATTTGCCTCAGAGGGCTTTACAGCATATGGCATCCCTCAGTATCAAAAAAACTGTCAAAAATGTCATAGTATAGAATGTAAAAATTCATAAAAAAAGACCATAATATTGCATGCCATAAAATTGCTATATAAAAGAGTAATGCAGTAAAGAATGCCATAACTATTGTCTTAAATAAGTTCATTAAAAAAAAGTATTGTCATAACAAAATAGAACTTTCATGAAAGGTCACAGGATATATAGTGATTTTTTTTAAAAAGTTGTAGTATTATATGTCATGAAAACATAAAAAAGAAATAGTATTGTGTGTAATAATCATAAAAATATACTATGTCATTTTTCTCTGAAAAAAAGTTGCAGTATTGTATGTCCAAAAAATAAGGGGTAAAAAGTCATAGTATAGCATGTCATAAAAAATTATGAAAACAAAACCACACTATACTATGTATTTTTTTTCTGGAAGAAAAGATGTAGTATTGTATGTCACTAAAAAAGTGATAAACAAAGTCGTAGTAAAATATGTAAAAAAAAAAATCATGCAAAAGTTACAGATTAGTATGCTTATTTTTTCTCAAAATGGTGTACTATTTCATGTCATAAAATAACAAACGAAGTCAGTAATCAGTATTTTAAGCCTTGAACACTTGAAAAGATGTCATTGAAAAGTCAATATAGTATGCCATTTTTTTATCTGGAAAAATGGTGTAGTATTGTTTCTTGTAAAAAAGTAACAAAAAGGTCATAATATAGTGTGTAAAAAACTTCATAAAAAGTCATATATTGTATGTGATTTTTGCCTCAAAAAAGTTTTTGTATTGAATGAAAATGTCATAGTATAGTATGTCGAAAAAACGGAAAAAACGTAATAGTATAGTATGTCGAAAATAAATTTAAAAAAGTCATAGCATAGTATGTTTAAAGACATCATAGTATAGTATGTGAAAAAACTTAAAACACTTCATAGCATAGTGTATCAAAAAAAATGAAATGAACGTCATAGTGTAGTATGTCGAAAAACGACATAGTATAGTATGTCGAAAAACTGATAAAAACGTCATGGTATAGTATATCGAAATAATTGATTAAAAAAACCGTCATAGTGTAGTATGTTGAAAAACGTCATAGTATAGTATGTCGAAAAAACTGATAAAAACGTCATAGTATAGTATGTTGAAAAAACTGAAATAAACATCATAGTATAGTATGTCGAGAATAAATAAAAAAAAGTCACTGTATTGTATGTTGAAAAAACTGAAATAAACGTCATAGTAAAGGATGTCGAAAAAACTGAAATAAACGTCATAGTATAGTATGTCGAAAAAACGAAATAAACGTCATACTATAATATGTCGGAAAACGTCATAGTATAGTATGTTGAAAAAAACTGAAATAAACGTCATAGTATAGTATGTCGAAAAAAACTGAAATGAACGTCATAGTATAGTATGTAGAAAAAACTGAAATAAACGTCATAGTATAGTATGTAAAAAAAACCCTGATAAAAACGTCACAGTATAGTATGTCGGAAAAAACTGAAATAAACGTCAAAGTATAGTATGTAAAAAAAACCCTGATAAAAACGTCACAGTATACTATGTCGGAAAAAACTGAAATAAACGTCATAGTATAGTATGTAAAAAAAAAATTGATAAAAACGTCATAGTATAGCATGTCGAAAAAAACTGAAATAAACGTCATAGTATAGTATGTCGAAAAAAACCGAAATAAACGCCATAGTATAATATGTCGGAAAACGTCATAGTATAGTATATTGAAAAAACTGAAATAAACGTCATAGTATAGTATCTCGAAGAAAAAAAATGAAATAAACATCGTAGTATAGTATGTCGAAAAAAACGAAATAAACGTCATAGTATAATATGTCGGAAAACGTCTTGGTATAGTATGTTGAAATAACTGAAATAAACATCATAGTATGGTATGTCGAGAATAAATGAAAAAACGTCATGGTATAGTATGTTGAAAAAACTGAAATAAACGGCATAGTAAAGCATGTCGAAAAAAACTGAAATAAACATCATAGTATAGTATGTCGGAAAAAAACGAAATAAACGTAATAGTATTGTATGTCGAAAAAACTGAAATAAACGTCATAGTATAGTATGTCGACAAAACTGAAATAAACGTCATAGTATAGTATGTCGAAAAACGTCATAGTATAGTATGTTGAAAAAACTGAAATAAACATCATAGTATGGTATGTCGAGGATAAATGAAAACGTGATAGTATAGTATGCTGAAAAAACTGAAATTAACGTCATAGTAAAGCGTGTCGGAAAACGTCATAGTATAGTATGTCGAAAAAAACTGAAATAAACGTAATAGTATTGTATGTCGAAAAAACTGAAATAAACGTCATAGTATAGTATGTCGAAAAAACTGAAATAAACGTCATAGTATAGTATGTCGGAAAACGTCATAGTATAGTATGTTGAAAAAAACGAAATAAACGTCATAGTATAATATGTCGGAAAACGTCATAGTATAGTATGTTGAAAAAACTGAAATAAACGTCATAGTATAGTATGTCGAAAAAAACTGAAATAAACATCATAGTACGGTATGTTGAGAATAAATGAAAAAACGTCATTGTATAGCATGTTGAAAAAACTGAAATAAACATCATAGTAAAGCATGTTGAAAAAAAACTGAAATAAACGTCATAGTACAGTATGTCGGAAAAAACTAAATAAACATCATAGTATAATATGTCGGAAAACGTCATAGTATAGTATGTTGAAAAAAACTGAAATAAACGTCATAGTATAGTATGTCAGAAAAACCGAAATAAACATCATAGTATAATATGTTGGAAAACGTCATAGTATAGTATGTTGAAAAAAACTGAAATAAACGTCATAGAATAGTATGTCGAAAAAACCGAAATAAACGTCATAGTATAATATGTCGGAAAACGTCATAGTATAGAATGTTGAAAAAACTGAAATAAACGTCATAGTATAGTATGTCGGAAAAAAACCAGAAATAAACATCATAGTATAATATGTCGGAAAACGTCATAGTATAGTATGTTGAAAAACGTCATAGTATAGTATGTCGAAAAAAACTCAAATAAACGTCATAGTATAGTATGTCGAAAAA
>NC_065522.1:33455812-33457219 GCF_006386435.1 Epinephelus moara | reverse complement strand
CGACTTTAGTATAGCATGTCGAAAAAACTGAAATAAACATCATAGTATAGTATGTTGGAAAACGTCACAGTATAGTATTTAAAAAAAAACTGGAATAAACGTCATAGTATAGTATGTCGAAAAACGTCATAGTATAGTATGTTGAAAAAACTGAAATAAACGTCATAGTATAGCATGTCGAAAAAACTGAAATAAACGTCATAGTATAGTATGTCAAAAAAAATTGAAATAAACATCATAGTATAGTATATCGAAAACAACTGAAATAAACGTCATAGTATAGTATGTAAAAAAAAAACTTGATAAAAACGTCACAGTATAGTATGTCGGAAAATGTCATAGTATAATATGTTGAAAAACCTGAAATAAACGTGATACAATAGTATGTTGAAAAATGTCATAGCATAGTATGTCCAAAAAACTTAAATAAACATCATAGTATAGTATGTCGAAAAAACTGATGAAAAAACGTCATAGTGTAGTATGTCGAAAAACGTCATAGTATAGTATGTCGAAAAAACTGAAATAAACGTCATAGTAAAGCATGTCGAAAAAAACTGAAATAAACGTCATAGTGTAGTATGTCGAAAAAAACTGAAATAAACATCATAGTATAGTATGTTGGAAAACGTCATAGTATAGTATGTCAAAAAAACTGAAATAAACGTCATAGTATAGTATGTTGAAAAAACTGAAATAAACATCATTGTATGGTATGTCGAGAATAAATGAAAACGTCACAGTATAGTATGTTGAAAAAACTGAAATGAACGTCATAGTAAAGCATGTCGAAAAAAACTGAAATAAACGTCATAGTCTAGTATGTTGAAAAAACTGAAATAAAAGTCATAGTATAGCATGTCGGAAAACGTCATAGTATAGTATGTCAAAAAAACTGAAATAAACGTTATAGTATAGCATGTTGAAAAAACTGAAATAAACGGCATAGTATAGTATGTCGAAAAAAACTGAAATAAACATCATAGTATAGTATGTTGGAAAACGTCACAGTATAGTATTTCAAAAAAAACTGGAATAAACGTCATAGTATAGTATGTCGGAAAAAACCCCGAAATAAACGTCATAGTATAATATGTCGGAAAACGTCATAGTATAGTATGTTGAAAAACGTCATAGTATAGTATGTAGAAAAAAACTCAAATAAACGTCATAGTATAGTATGTCGAAAAACGTCATAGTATAGTATGTCGAAAAAACTGAAATAAACGTCATAGTATAGCATGTCGAAAAAACTGAAATAAACATCATAGTATAGTATGTTGGAAAACGTCACAGTATAGTATTTCAAAAAAAACTGGAATAAACGTCATAGTATAGTATGTCGGAAAAAACCCCGAAATAAACGTCATAGTATAATATGTCGGAAAACGTCATAGTATAGTATGT
>NC_065522.1:33443635-33455616 GCF_006386435.1 Epinephelus moara | reverse complement strand
TTTTCCCCGTTAAAGGGGTTTTTTTGGGGAGTTTTTCCTGATCAGCTGTGAGGGTCATAAGGACAGAGGGATGTCGTATGCTGTAAAGCCCTGTGAGGCAAATTGTGATTTGTGATATTGGGCTTTATAAATAAAATTGATTGATTGATGATTGATTGATTGATATGGCAAAAAAATTGACAAAAACATCATAGTATAGTATGTCGTACAACGTCATAATTTAGGATGATGCAAAAACTTTAAAAAGTCATCGTATAGTATGTCGAAAAATGGAAAAAACTTCATTGTATAGTCTGTTGAAAAAAATGAAAAAACGTCATAGTATAGTATGTCGTAAAACGTCATAATTTAGTACGATGCAAAAACTGAAAAAAGTTATAGCATAGTACGTCAAAAAAACTTCTATAAACCTCATAGTATAGTAGTGTCGAAAAAACTTTCAAAAACGCCATAGTATAGTATGTTGAAAAAAATGAGAAAAACGTCGTAGTATACTATGTCGAAAAACTTTCAAAATCATCATAGTATAGTAGTGTCGAAAAAACTTTCAAAAACGTCATAGTATAGTATGTCGTAAAACGTCATAATTTAGTTTGATGCAAAAACTGAAGTCGTATAGTATGTCGAAAAAACTGAAAAAAGTTATATTATAGTATGTTGAAAAACGTCATGGTATAGTAGGTCGAAAAAATTGTGAAAAGTCATCCTTTAATATTTATAAAAAACTTTATTTATATAGCACCTTTAATACAAGATATGCAGCACAATATTATTTACAATAAGGGCATTGCTTTACAGGAAAATAGACAAAACAGACATAGACAAACAAGGCAATTCAATATAAAAGAACATTTATAGACACTATTAAGGATTAACTGATTTAACAATTTCCATGTGATAGTGGTGGCATTTTGAAGATTTCATCTTGTAACACCTTCTAGGCCTTCAGACGTCATTAACAATCAGAGCCTATAAAACCCAACAGGCGCAGATTCACCAGCAGACATTTCATTTCATTTCATTTCTTCATAAAAAATATCATAAAATCAATGAAGTCATAAAATCATGACACTAAAACATCATAAAATTGTAAAACCATAAATCATAAAATCAAGTAAGATACAAAGTTTTGAGAGAGTTGCAGCAGTGAGAAGCATAAAAAGAGTTTCAGAACTGTATCAGAAAAGTCAGAGGTAGTTAAATGCTAAAGTGAACAGATGTTTTTGGCTTTCTGTTAAAGAAAACCCTTTGCAAGCCATATTCCGTGATATGTAAAGGGAGTGTGTTCCATGGAGGCGTAATAGGCAAAGGCTGCATCCCCGATCTTCTTCCAGCTTTTCCTGGGTCGACATTATGTTGAAAAAACTGAAGAAAAAAAAACGTCATAGTATAGTATGTCAAAATAACTGTCAAAAGCATAGTGTGTCGAAAAACATCAGAGTATGTGGAAAAAACTGTCACATGGAGCATAGGATAGTATGTTGAAAAACGTCATAGTATAGTATGTCGCAAAAATGTAATTGTATAGTATGTCAAAACACGTCATAGTATCATATGTCAAAAAACGTCATAGTATAGTATGTCGAAAAGCGTCATAGTATAGTATGTCGAAAAAAACCTCTCAAAAACGTCAGAATAGTATGTCGAAAAACGTCATAGTAGAGTATGACGAAAAAACTTTCAAAACAACATAGTATAGTATGTCGAAAAAAACCTCTCAAAAACGTCAGAATAGTATGTCGAAAAACGTCATAGCAACATAGTATAGTATGTCGAAAAAACTTTCAAAAACGTCATAGTATCGTATGTCGAAATAAATGTAATAGTATAGTATGTTGTAAAACGTCCTATTTTTATATGACGCAAAAACTGAAAAAAAAGTCATAGTATAGTATGTCGAAAAAACTTTCAAAAACGTCATAGTATCGTATGTCAAAACACGTCATAGTATCGTATGTCAAAAAACGTCATAGTATGGTATGTCCAAAAACGTCATAGTATAGTATGTCGAAAAGCGTCATAGGATGGTATGTCCAAAAACGTCATAGTATAGTATGTCAAAAAACGTCATAGTATAGTATGTCGAAAAAAACCTCTCAAAAACGTCACAGAATAGTATGTCGAAAAACGTCATAGTAGAGTATGTCGAAAAAACTTTCAAAACAACATAGTATAGTATGTCGAAAAAACTTTCAAAAACGTCATAGTATCGTATGTCGAAATAAATGTGATAGTATAGTATGTTGTAAAACGTCCTATTTTTATATGACGCAAAAACTGAAAAACAAAGTCATAGTATAGTATGTCGAAAAAGCTTTCAAAAACGTCGTAGTATAGTATGTCAAAAAACGTCATAGTATAGTATGTCGAAAACGTCATAGTATAGTATGTCGAAAAATGTTTCAAAAACGTCATAGTATAGCATGTCGAAACAACGGACAAAAAAGTCAGTATAGTATGTCGAAAAAACTGTCAAACGTCATAGTATAGTATGTTGAAACAACGGACAAAAACGTCACAGTATAGTATGACGCAAAAACTGTCAAAAACGTCATAGTATAGCATGTTGAAACAACGGACAAAAAAGTCATAGTATAGTATGTCGAAAAAACTGTCAAACATCATAGTATAGCATGTCGAAACAATGGACAAAAAAGTCATAGTATAGTATGACGCAAAAACTGTCAAAAACGTCATAGTATAGTATGTAGAAAAACGTTTAAAAAACGTCATAGTATAGCATGTCGAAAAATGTCATAGTATAGTATGATGCAAAAACTGTCAAAAACGTCATAGTATAGTATGTCGAAACAACGGACAAAAAACGTCATAGTATAGTATGACGCAAAAACTGTCAAAAACGTCATAGTATAATATGTAGAAAAATGTTTAAAAAACGTCATAGTATAGCATGTCGAAAAAGGTCATAGTATAGTATGATGCAAAAACTGTCAAAAACGTCATAGTATAGTATGTCGAAACAACGGACAAAAAACGTCATAGTATAATATGTCGAAACAACAGACAACAAAGTCATAGTATCGAATGTCATGAAAAATGTCTGTGAAAAGTCAAACTAAAGTATGGTAATAAAAAGTCAAGTCTGACAAAAATCATAGTATTTTATGTCTCGAAAAATCAAAAATGTCCAAAGTCAGCATATTTAAATGTAGAACTGAATTCTGACTCTGATTCTGAATCTTTTGGTGTTGTTGCTTGTGAAGATGGAGATACAATCCGTAATAAACATTTTCAAATATCAGATGTCTCAGTTTATTCATACTCAGATGTTTTTGTCCATCATGTAGGTCCACGCCCAGTATCAGCAGTTCACCATCCAATCAGAGACCTCCAACTTCGTGCTGGCGGTCGATGGTTACAGTGGCACTGCTGGCAACGGTTTCCTGGAGGGATCCACAGAACTGTTTGGTGAAAACCGCACGATGACCATTCACAACGGCATGATGTTCAGCACCTACGACAGAGACAATGACAACTGGTGAGTGTCCTGTTGTGGGAGACAGCCACAGGATTAGAATAGCACACTATACAAAGAGACACACTCACCTTTCTCTGTCCCTGTGTCCATGAACCAGGCTCCCCGGGGATCCTTCCAAACAGTGCGCCAGGGAGGACGGAGGGGGCTGGTGGTACAACCGCTGCCACTCAGCCAATCCCAACGGCCGTTACTACATAGGCGGAGCCTACACGCACCAAATGGCCAAGCACGGCACAGACGACGGCGTGGTGTGGATGAACTGGAAGGGGAGCTGGTATTCCCTGAAGGCCATCAGCATGAAGATCAGGCCGTTCTTTGCCTCCAGATAATCGTGCCGCATCGCGTCGACACATGACACGTACAGGAAACTGCCAAAATAAAAGACTCCAGAGTGTGGTGTGTCTGTGTAACATTCAACTGGTACTCAAGTGTGTCCTTTATTTTAGCAGTAGCTGTTATGTTGATGGACACACACTCACGTTCACACACAACTGAAACCAGGAGTGTGCTGAAAACGACCAGTAATAAATGAACATGCAGCATTAAGCTTAGAAATAAAGTGAAATAATAACCTGTCAGATAAAAAGATGAAGAGAAACATGGTTGTTGTTGTGAGTGAATGTGCTGTGAGCTGTCCTCTCTCGTTATGTGTGACGTCTTCAGTGTGCACTAGGACGAGTTGCTGTCAACTGTCCTCCGCTACTCAATAAACACATTGAGCAACATATTCTCTGCCTGCTCTGGTTCTTATTTCACTGCACGCTCACAAAATGTACTCACCACCATCATTCCTTTACACCCCAGCTGGACAGGAAACTGAATCCCTCCTGCTCCGGCTTGTCAAAATAAAACACATCATGGAGGAAAATGCAAAGATGCACATTTGGTTTCAAGACGAGAACTCAACACAAGTATAATAAGAGTGAGCAGAGGAAACAAAATGGTGCACAAGTGTCTTTTATTATCTGATGTGTGAACATACGAACCACAGGATGAGTTACATATTTACAGAAATGACTGTACAGTGTACTGAAAGGAACTGTGTCTGTGTCCGTGGAGACGGAGACATAAATAATGTGACAGAGGAAAAAAGAGGAGTGTGTTCTCCATGCATTGATATTAAATGTGTCTAATTTGTGAACAGAGGTGATGAGAGCATTGCCAACTTGCAGAACCAGAACATTCTGTGCTAAATACATGCTGACAGTCATGCAGTATAGTAATGTGACGTTTGCAAACAAGCCGAGTCTTTGAACCAGCTCTTTAGAGTGAACGAGCCAGTTCCTAATTTCTTTGATTTTTGCTTTAATTGACTCTGTATCCATTCATTTCAGATCATTTGATCGGGAACAAGTGGAGAGAGACTAGTTTGTTTATAAAGGCCGTTGCTATGGCTACTCCAAACTTTACATCTGCGGAGTCTATTCTGGGTCCACGTTACAATATCCAGACTACGTGATGCCATAAATCACCAATGTGATTCACACCCCCCCACCACACACACACACAAACACAGAAACCCCCCCCCAAAAAAACGAACAAACGAACCGCATCTTTGAACCGGCTCTTCAAAGTGAACGAGAAATCCCATCACTAATACAGTCAATGGCGGTCAGTAAGACTCAAGTTTGGAGCAGCAGCCTGGAGTCTGACATGTAAGCGAAGCAACTTACAGCTGAGGAGACGGACAACAACAAAATACATTTTAGCCACCTAAAAAAAAATCAATATCAGTTGAAGTGTACATAACCTCAAGAATATTCTAACAGCGTCACCTTTCCACCACACAGCCTGTCCCCACAGGGCAGCCATCACAGCTCCAGTTTCCCATCTACGCTCTCGTCAAAGACACCAGACTCCATTTAGAAAAAAGCTGCTGGTCGACTGCTGCCTCCATCAGTTAGTGTGTTTGTGTTACTGTGTTATAAAGGGTTACTTCAGATTCATCAACGTAGGCTCAGCACCAGAAGTGACCCGCAATTATCTCCAAGTCAAATCTGGACACCACGTTCGTCTGTTTTATCCAGTATGGTGAAGGCATGACCTGCCATACCCTCCCTCTGACTGGTTAGCACTTGCTGCCTTTGTTGGTTTTACTGGTCAGGTTTAGGCAAGAGGAATGAGATTGGTGAAGGTGCGGACACACCAAACCGACATCAAAGAAATAGCGGCGACGAAAGCCAACTGTTGCGTCGTCTACGTCGCCTCACGTCGCCCTGTGTCAGCTGCATTTGAACACACTNTGAAGCCTCCTGGTTCAAGCTGACAAACCTGTGACTCAGCAGGAAACCTTGGTCAGGTCAGATCAGAGTTGAGTCACTTGTGCTGTCCGCACTGATCGATGCTGTTTGTTGTTCTCGGTGTGTCGTTGCTGTGTTCACAAACACATCGCCCACTCAGATCAGTCACTGCAGGACTTACCGGCATTAATGCAGAATGTTTTCTCAAAGCAAACAGTGACAAACACACTCATATCAGTGACAGAGATGTGGGACTGCTAGTTGTACATGAATCAACACATGTGCAGGAGATACTGGAATATGAAGTGTGGCCTGTGACTGCAAGATCAAACACTCAAAAACAGAAGCAGGAAACAATGAATAAGCAAAAAGAAAGAAAAATAAAACTATAGAAAATACAGCAAAACATTTTAAAAAACTTTAATAGAACAAACACTTTTTAAAACATAATAATAAAATATATATTGAAAAAACAAATCAAATAGAAATAATATAGAAAAGCATTTTAAAAATACATTTTGAAAAATCAAAAAACAAGTTAAAAAAATAGAAATATATTTAAAAATATAAATTTTATAAATATTAACAAATATAGAAAAGGAATTTAAAAAATAGCTAGAATAAAAAAATAAAGAAATAAAAAATATGGTAAAATTATAACTGAAGAACATTTTTAAAAATGGATAGAAAAATTAAAGAAAATATTTTTATAAGTAGAAAAAATATAGAAAAATGTAAATGTGGAAAGAGTAAAAAATTTTAAAATAAAAATATTTTTACAAAAGGATGTAAAAAATATAGAATAAAAAACATTGCTGTTTTTAAAAAAAGGATAAATATAAAAAAGAAATATATGAATAAATAAAGAAACTTGTTAATAAGAATAAAAGTATTATAAAATATAAGGAAAATGTACGAAAATTAATAGAAAAAAATATATATAACAAAAACTGTACAGAAATGGACAGAAAAAAATATAATATAAAATATTAAATATCTATCATCCTACTTCTCTACACTGTTATTATCATGAACACAAGTCAGACACAAGATATAAAGTCATTTTGTCTTGTGGGGAAGAAAAACATCAAAACATACACAGAAGTCATTTTTATGGAACAAACTAACCTTCTGAGGATCTCTGGACCCGAGACAGTCGGTCAGCACTGATGGATGTCATGAGCTGAAGAGTGGAGAGGAGAATGCAGCAGCAGCGCCACCTGCTGGAACCATCACTGTTCACAGCTGCACAATGTGGAGTGTAAAACACTGCGACAGAGAGCAGGGTTACATCTTCTTTGCTCCCACAGGCAGCTCGCACGTGTCAGACACATTTAACACTTTTTAAAACCTTTCCCAGATCATTTTTGAAACTACATTTAAAACCGATTTTTGAACAAATGATATTTTTCTCATTGAAACATTGCATAAAGAACGCATGAACTTAAGAACTTAACCTTCAACACTGTATTGTCCACAATGTGGTTTTCACCAATGGCTGTTTTTGCCTTCGTGCCATCCATTTCGACGTACCAGCGAGAAGCTAGCCTTCATCACTGTGGGATCAGTGACGCCCTGTTATCTGGCTGAATGTGAATTTAGGGGTCAAAGTTTTTAGGCTTTCACATTAAAAAAAAAATCCGACCATCTGATGAGGCTTGATAATATTAGCTGATTAAAGTGATTAATTACATATTTAACTGCCAACTGACTTAATAATCAATTAGCGGGTCTGAGTAATTAAAAAAAGTCAAAATTCTCTGATTCCAACTTATTAGATGTGATTATTTTCTGCTTTCTTTCCTCCTCTGTGACAGTGAAGTGAAAATATTTGGGGTTCTGGGAAACACTGGAAACATTTTCCACCATTTTCTTACATCTACAGACCAAACAACTAACCGATTAATCAAGAAAATAACACTCAACTGATAAATCGGAAATATATTTTTTTTATTGCAGTCCTAGATTTAGATCTTAAAAATACCGCACAACCCGATTTCTCCATGAAAATAAATTTAAATTTTGTTCTTACCGGCTGCCGCCTGAGTTAACTTTATTTTTACCCGTGCCCATATTCATAAGTTTATATAAAAGTTTTTTTAACTCGTTACACAACTGTTAAGCCGCAGCTTCATCAGGCAAAGATTCCGTCTTCATGCATGTCTGGACAAACGTACTGTTAACGTGCACAAGAGAGCGCAGTGTTATAAATAAGCAGAAATAAAAACAGTGATTGTGTTTATTGGAAAAGGCCCTCTCCAAACCAAGTTACAAAGCGCTGGTGAAAAGAAACAGAAACACCCACTCTTCACTTCCACTGTGATCTATCAAACCTGCCTCCGTGGAGCCCTTTCACTCCAGCTCTGCAGGATCAACCGCCTCCAGCAGCTCCTCCAGAACAACCTGGTTCTGTCCGATGTCCTCAAACTGGGTCAACAGTTCCCTCTGGATGGTTGGGATGGTCTTATACTCTGCCGACGGCTCCGGGCCGATGTCTACAGGCTGCAGCTTGACGTGTGGGACGTCTTCAGGAGGCGTAGCGGACTTCTTTGTCTGCTTGTCCATCTGCTCCATGTCAGCTTGAAGCGACTGATAGCCGAGATGATCGACGCTGAACGGTGACACCGACCGGCAGGACCCAGAGCAGGCTCGCAGCTTCATGTCAATGTCCACCTGGTGACACAAGACAACATACATATCAGTATTCCCCTAAAGAGGACATGTGGCAGACTCATATTGTTATAAGATATTCAATATGTGTGGTATCAAACATTAAGTTTGATTTGATTAGGGATGCATGATATTCTCATATTAGCAAACAGTTGTTTTTTCCACATCCAGCAGTTACAGAGCAGAATGATATTTCATCAGGAGTCTTTGTGTTTGTGTCACCTGATGAACGTCAGTCCAATATTCTCTCTGTTAGCTCCTTTTCTGGTCTCCACCACCCCCTGAAGGAAATATCTGTCTCTACAGCACATACATTCTCCACTATGTTCACCAGCTGGTTGGTACCTGTGTCTGTCTGCTAACTGTGTCCGTTAGCTGTCAGGTAGTGCAGCAGTGAGACGAAACAAAAACAGCACAGTTGCCATAAAACCAAAACGATGAGCTGAAACGCTCCGTATAACAATCTCTCGTCACATCTCACCTCTGTTCGATACAGGTCCTCCAGTTGTTTCAGGACGTTGCCGCGGAGCTCCTCTAGTTGTAGCGACAGCTGGGATGACCGTTTCCGTAGCAACGTAAGGTTCCTGGTCAATCCATCGGCGTTTTCCACGAACTTCAGCTCTGACACTGGAGACAAACACAGTGTTAGTCAACCGCCATTACTTCAATCATCCTGTCTGTATTTAGTCCAGAACACAAAAACAAACAGTCTCACTGTATCTGTTGACGATGACTCTCCGGTTGTAGTTGTAGATGCGTGTCGTCACCGTCATGGACTTCTCAGACATGTCTTCGTACATCTTTGCTGTCTTACACACCATCCTCAGTCTCCTCTCCACCTTGCTCTCCAGTTGCAAGATCAGACCCTGGAGTCTGCAGCCAGAGAGGCATTTAGAAACCTTTGAAGAAGAGCACGAGGGTTTACTGCTGTATCTGAGAGCGTTCAGTGGGTTAGGAGAACAATGTCAGGCTTGAGAGCGTTCAGTGGGTTAGGAGAACAATGTCAGGCTTGGCGACGGTGACTTTGTGCTAAACGTCGGCCGCATTAGAAGTTGATCCTGCAACCTTCAGGGCTGAGAAGTGAAGCCTACACTGAAGTGCCAAAAACATGTTTCATGAGGTCACACTAACCTTTGACCTTCGACCACCAAAATCAAATCAGTTCATAGTTGAGTCCAAGCGAATGTTTGGGCCACATTTTAACAAATTCCCTCAAGACGATCTGAGATATAGCATTCCCAAGAACGGGACCGAATCAAGGTCACAGACACCTCTGACCACCAAAATCAGGTTATCGCTGAGTCCAAGTGGACGTTTGTGCCAAATTCGATGAAATTCCCGTGAAGCCTTCCTGAGATATCGCAGTCTCAAGAGTGAGACGAATGTGAGGCCACTCTGACCTTGACCTTTGAACACCAAAATACAATAAGTTCATCGTTAAGACCATGTGGATGTTTGAGCCAAATTTGGACAAATTCCCTCAAGGTGTTCTTGAGATATTGTGTTCTCGAGAATGAGACACGGAGACCTCTGACCTCCAAAATCAGTTCATCGCCCAGTCTGAGTGGACGTTTGTGCCAAATTTGATGAATTTTCCTTGAGGCCTTCATGATATATTGTGGTCACGAGAATGAGACAAATGTGAGGTCACACTGACCTCTAACCTTTAACCACCAAAATCGAATCAGGTCATCATTAGGTCCAGTGGAGGTTAGTGCCAAATTTCAAGACATTCTGTCAGGGTGTTCCTGGGATATCATGGTCACGAGAATGGGACAGATGGACAACCCCAAAACATAATGCCTCAGACCACAGCTATCATTGGCGTGGAGGCATGAAATCATGGTCTCTATAGCTGATTTCCCCGTACCTGACAACCAGGAGAGTGAATTTATAGCTCATCCATTAAAATGTTCTTAAAGTTGTGTACATTAAGGGCGTGGCTGCTTTGAGTGACAGGTGGGTGACATCCATTGACAAGTCGCGACCATAGCGACAATGCTGGTTAGGGAACGTAACCATGGCGTAATGCCTCAATCAGCATTTGATTGTAATAAAAGAGCCTCTAAGGAACTGGATGAGTCATTTTCTTTTGGCAAGTACATTTGGATTAAATGGTTTTGAGCCTGGTTTCTGCGAGCAAAAATTAGCATTGGTATTATCCAGTGCTAACCAAGCTAGCAGCTAGTGTTAGGGTTAGCTCTACCCTCTTGTCCAAAAATGGTCACTTTTGGCTTCATAAATCTACGATGGCGACGACCAGAATTCCAAATCGCAGGCTTTAAAACCAGAGAGTAGAGTTTTCTGACTCTTACCTTGAACTAAAATATCCAGAAGCAAAGTTGTCTACACAAACTGAGCTCTGTACTCAAGTCAAAAGTGATGCATTGAGTTTTATCTAAGAGGGAAGCCTGACGTGAGTTAATTCATTAATTTACTGTTGTGGTGTGAAAATGCTCCTTCACATATTCTGAAATTACATTTTTACAAAACAGGTATAGATCCGACTGTGTGCAACGCTGTTATAAATAAGTGTTACAGAGAGGAGTTCATGTTTGTGTTCGTGTGTTTCTCACCCAGTCATCGTCTGAACACAGGGTGACGCCTGACGTCCCTCGACAGTGTTGCTTCATGTATGTCTGGGACTGACTGTAGGACTGTCGGCCATCTTGATTCTGCTGCTTCAGCCTTATACAAACTGCAGAAAAACAAACAAACAAACAAACAAACAAAACGCACTGTGGTTAGTTCACCTCCAACTGAGCTCCCAGTCAGACACGACGTCACAGATAAAAGGTGTTGTAAGAGGACAAAGATCCATCGTGAGGATTTCTAACACGGCAAATTGAATCCAACATGAATGCAAGTTTGAAGGTCAGGGCTAAAAAATCTTTGATGGTTTCCTCAAATTAAAATATGACTGTCTTCTACTTGTGATTTTTATTTTATGTCATTCCTCAGAGGAATAGTCACTGTAATCAAGAATAATGAACCTCCATGAATTCAAAGCTGGACCCTCAGGTGGAGCAAAGTTAAGTGCTCATACGTGTACACGATGGATATTTACACAGCGTACAAACTGACTGAAAATATAAATTGTAGGTGACCATTTGTTGTAGTGTGTTTGAAAATATGACAGATATTTAGATTGAATTATGTGTCTCACATTATAACAGAACTACAACATTCAATCAGACAACAAACCAAACAGGAAGCTGCGGTGGAATTATTTTTATTGTTTGCTCCCAGATGCATCCACATCCTCAAACACAACGTGGGTGCATTTTAAAACTTAAACGCATCTCAAACTAAGGAGTTGATTATTGATTTTAGCCATAACAGAGACACAGCTAAAGAAAGCATTGTTCACAAGTGTCACCTCTCACAAATATTTAGGCACCTAACACTGCAGAGAATTCACCTTCTATAAACTAAGGTCCTTTTTCCATCAGTCCCGTCATCCTCTGCTGTTTCTATCAGTCTTTACTGTGCTGTCATTTATCTGCAGGTTTCACAGCCTCACAGTGACAGACAGAAACAGCACCGTTAAAATCTGCTCTCAGATCACAGCA
>NC_065522.1:33441003-33443420 GCF_006386435.1 Epinephelus moara | reverse complement strand
TTCATTGGTCCATCCATCGTTTGGACGAGATAAATCGCAAATTCATTGCAGTATGCCAGACCAGAGATGCAAGCCTACTCAGTTGAGTGGGCGGGGTCTATGGTCTGGAACCAGGCTACCACTGAACTCCTTGGCGTGCTTTTTAAAATTTATTTTATTCATTACTCATCTCTTTATGCGTCTACATGTTGCTGTTTATTGTAGTATAAACAATAAGTTACGATTTCAGTCATTGGGAAACACGACATTCAGCCGCCTTACGTAAAGATGAATCCCCTTGGCAGTAATGATTGGTCCAAATTTCTGTTAGAAAACAAATATTTGTTGCGATGATTGAGTCAGACATTTGTTGAACATGTGATTCCAATAACTTCCAGCGATAACTGACCCTCGAAGAAGGAAGTGAAGGGTCGAACTTGCTCTGCTGTTAAAGTACAACATTTCCACAGTAGAGCACATGTGATGAGTTTGAGCTGAACAAATCAAAAGTTTATTGATGTGGCACCAGTATCACTAGTGTTTCACAATAAAATGATTTGTATGAGTTTGTAGAGATCGTCTTTTACTTTGACATTAAAGTGGCTTTTTCTAGAGAGTGAGTGGGATACAGTTTGTGCAGAGGCTCAAACTCAAACCATCAATACTCGAATACACACCAATGTAACTGAGTAAATCTGATCTGAATATTGTGGAGGCGCTCTGCTGGAAGAATGTGAGTCGCGCCTCTCTTAGCTGCTGGTTGGAAGTAGTGAGAAATAGAGCTTCCTAGTTTATTGATATTTGGGAAATGTATTTGTAAAAAATGGTGACATTGAAAATGCACGGCTCAGATTAAGGATGCAAACTAATGTGTAGATGGTGTGTTGTACTCTGTCCTTAATGTCTGCTTAGATTATACATTTTGTTGTAATGCATTATTATTATTTATTTTTATGTATGGAGATTTTTTTTAAAATTATTATTACTTTTGTCTGTATGATGCCGTGTGTTCTAACTGCGGGGGGTTTGTGTAACTTGTTAATGTTTAAAATCAATTATCATATGTTTACAAAGTGGCTTTTTATGATGGATTTTTTAATGCTGCAAAACAATAAAACAGTAAAAATTTAAAGGACAATAACTTTCCTGACCTTTGTTTGTATCTCTATGTCTCGTTAATATTAATATTCTTTCTTTGGCATGTTGGAAAGATTTAAACCGTCTTCTGGTACAAACATTTCCAACATGAAAAACTATCTGAATTTCTTTGGTTGCTTTTGGTGATTAGTTCTGTCGACGTAAGTGAAAGCACAAAGCACAGCAGTGAAGTGAACNACAAACATTTCCAACATGAAAAACTATCTGAATTTCTTTGGTTGCTTTTGGTGATTAGTTCTGTCGACGTAAGTGAAAGCACAAAGCACAGCAGCTGAAGTGAACACTGGATCTTTATTGATTGAGCAGAGTTCAGTCGTGGCTCCACACAGAGTTGAACACTTTGGAAACATCAGGTCATTCCATGAACACTGGTTACAGAAACAGGGCAGCGACATTTGCACAAAGTGCTGACAAGAATCAAGTCCAATAAACATGATGAAACTGTTTGACATGATTTTGAAATCCCAGAATGATTTACGAACAGATCAACAGTCTAAAGGTCTGAAAGCACCTTCTCATGTTGGCCTCAAATATTTAGCTAACCCAGCTTCAGTGTGCGCTTGTGAGTCTTACTTCATGCTCTTGATTTTCGTTTTACTACACATATAAAAAAGGGTATGTGATCATGTTTTGTCCAATTAAAAAGCAGCCGATCGGATAAACATCCGAACAGTTTTCAAGCTGTAATTGGCCGGTTTGTACGTTGCCCACACAACTCCGTTTTCAATCTCATACGGTGTGTTTTTCTCCGGGTCGTACGTGCCTTTATAATAAATCCCATTCAGATTAGCCGCCTGGCAGTTATTGTACCACCACCCGCCCCCGTACATCTCTGCGCAACTCTCCTCCCACTTGTCGTTGTCTTTGTCGAAGGTGCTGAATTTCATCCCGCTGTGGGACAGGTACGACGCCATGTCAGAGTTAGGCATTGTCAGAGCGTCCCCGGCATCCCCGGTGTACCCAGACACATGCAGCTGGTACCCCTCCACCTCCGAGCCAACCCTGACTGTGTACTCAGCACTGGCTACGCCCCCTTCCCAATCCTCCATTTGCACCTTCAGTATGGTCTCACCCTGATTAGTCAGCAGGTGGAGGTTCTGGTTGCCTAGCCAAAACTCCCCCTTTCCCTTCGCGTCAACCGAGCCGAACCCGTTGCGGTATTCGGCCCAGGTGCGATTGAAGCTGAGCGCGCCACTCTCTCTTTGCTGGACTAACAACCACCCGCCCATTAGCCCCTCCTGCTGGCAGTACACCTCCACCACCTGTGTGGTGTCCGTGCC
>NC_065522.1:33410411-33436453 GCF_006386435.1 Epinephelus moara | reverse complement strand
GCTAAATGTTGCAGTAATCCACTTTATTATCTGTGATTAGGTAACATGATGTAACCTTTACCCTTACCTTAACCTTAACACCTCTCTTTTAAGCTAATACTTGATAGCTAACGGCTAACTTAGCATTTTCTTTAAAGCTTCTGCTTTAGGGCCAAGAGGCGAAGGGAGCTGATCGCTGGCTGACATGTAGGAATGGTGGGCGAGTCATGTGGCCAGTTGGCGGGTCACATAGCTGCTCTGGCTGCAGCTGGTTACAGATACACAGTTGAAACAGTTAGCTAGTAGCTGGTGTTTAACAGGATAAATGGTTGAAATGTGCAGCTCCTGCCCCAAGAAGTGGTTGTAGTAAAAAGGCTGCAGACCAAATAGATCTTAACATCGTTCAGCAGTATTTAGATGTGGAAGCTTTCATAATTAATAGTGTTAAATCCAGTTTAAAACCAATTCAAAGCTCACCTGTTTGTCCAGTTCCACGTAGCTGTCCTTGTCCACATTGTACTCAGAGTAGCTTTGGCAGGATCCTTTGCAGGAGCGGAGCTTAATATCGATATCCACCTGACAGAGGAGACGAAGAATTAGAAAATGAGGGAGGTCACACAAATCAACTCTGCAGAAACTCTGACAGTGAATAAAATGATGAGTCTCATCTGTGTGCATGGAGTGAACTTACTCAAGTCAAGAGAAAAACGTGCCTGAATCTGACTCTCTGACGTCTGTGTTGCTAAATATAAAATCTTATGCCTTTGAAATGAATCATTTCTGAAGAAACAGCTTTTTAACTTTAACTAACAACAGCTAAATCACAGAAACGTCACTCTGTCTGTGAAGAAGACACCAAGTGAACGCTCGCTGGTGACGTAGCCTCAGCTAACTTTAGCTGAAGCTAAAACTACATTTTTATTCTACACAATTAATTGATCCAATACTAATGGAGAAAAAAACTTCTTAACTCCTGCTAAAGCTAACTAGCATAGAAGCCAATTTCCTCCGACGTGATGAAATAAAGAAACGATCCTGTGCGGCACTACAGTTAGAGACTTTCTCAAATGAATCTTCATCCTCAAATTAATGACAGTATATGAAAACAATTGGAAACTTTCTCAAATTATTGAGAACCATTCTAAAAAAAATAGCATCTCAAAATAACCATACTTTTTCAAGAAAATGCGAAACTTTTTGAAAAAAGACATATTTTCTTGTCTCAAAATGAAGACATTGTCTAAAAAAATGACTTAGTATATCGAAACAATGAGAAACTTCCTCATAATTATGACTTTGTCTCTCAAAATGATTTTGTATCTCAAGAATAATGAGAAAAGGTCTCAAAATAATGACTTAGTGTTTAAAAACAAAAAGAAACTTCCTTAAAAATATTAAGAAACTTTCTCAAAATTATGACTTAGTCTCTCAAAATGATCTTGTATCTCAAAAATAATGAGATAAAGTCTCAAAATAACAATACTTTTTCAAGAAAATTAGAAACTTTTTGAAAAAAGACATTTTCTTAGAAATTATGAGAAACGAAATTTTTTTAGTGTATTAAAAAGATCGTGTCTCAAAATGAAAAAAAATATTGACTTCAAATCTCAAAATGGGCCTCAGTCAAACCACTGACTTCAAATCTCAAAATGGGCCTCAGTCAAACCACTGAGAGAGTTTCTCCTCATTTTGAGATACTATGGAATTATTTCCATAAAGTTTCTTGTATTAAACTATAAGTTGTTTATTGTAATGATTTGTTTATTTCTATTTAATCCCCACCTGCTGTGGTCTCTAAATAATCAACTATAAGTTGTCAAAATTAAGTTTATACTCTAGAACACATTTCGTCGTTATCCGAAGGCAGAGCAGGATCTGCACTTTAAAGTGTTGGCTCTATGGCAGTGATGATTTTAGGTAAAATAATAACTTCCTTAAAAAGGTGTAAAATTAAAGTAACAACATTTGTTTCTGTTCGGCAGTTTGTCACCTCGCCCAAAAACTTAACTCTTTTTCTTGACTTCTGTGGCGTCTTGGAAAATTGTCTCTTATCTTACGTTTACTTTTACAGTACTTCCTGTCATTCATCAGAAACAGCCGGAGCGTTCGCCGCACCCCTGCGTGTGAACATGTCCCTGCTGTGCCTCCGTACCTCCAGCCTCTGCATCTCCACCACCTGGTCTTTGACTCGATCCTTCAGGGCGGCCAGGACACTCAGCTGCCTGTCGATCTTGATCTTCATGTCTGTGATTCTCTGCCGCAGACTCTGGGCCAGGTCGAAGTAGTTGTTGTCGTGATCTGGTGGAGGGAGCGGGCATGGATAGATGAGCACGGTGATGATGCACAGGTGGGCAGACTGACTGATACTTGATGTGAAGTTCTACATCAACACTGACCACAGAGCATTAAAAGTATATCTACCATAAAACTTGAATTATTCTGTGGGCTCGATTTTGGGGCCCATTTTGTTGTCTCTGTATCTTCTGCCCCCTGGTCTTATCTTAAAGAAACATGGCGTCGCTTACCACCTATATGCAGATGACTCCCAAATTTACTTGCCAGTCAAAAGGCTCAACAACTGCTCCCTGACGCCCCTGTTTGAGTGTCTCAAGGACATTAAGGCATGGATGGAGCTGAACTGGTGGCTTGTGGTCCCAAAAAGCCACTTGAAAACGAGAGGTGACTACGCCTTCTCGGTAGCTGCCCCTAGGCTATGGAATCTCCTGCCTGCCCATGTCAAAATGGCCCCCACTGTAGAATCTCAAGACCCACTTGTTTTGCTTGGGTTTTGATTCTGGTTGACGAGTAGACCAACCTGTCTCTGTGTCTTTTTATCCCTTGAGCTTGCTGTACTGTCTGTATCGCTTCTGTATCTATGACCTGTATATTCTTAAGTGTATTTTTGTGCAGCACTTTGGTGACTTCATGCTTTTGAAATGTGCTATATAAATAAAATGGACTGGACTGTGGGTCTGTAAGGATCAGTGAATGTGATCAGAAATGCTGGAGGTGGCTGGAAACTTCAAAATCATACTCTGACGGGGAAAGTGTTTAAGATGGAGACTGGAATCATCAGTCGATTCAGATTCCTTCAAGTGGAGCCGTCGTTGTCCGATCAGGCTCTGAGATAACGTTAACGTTCAAACTCTAGAACAAATATTTGTATTGAACAGGCGAATCTGATTCGACTGACGACTCTGTTTATGTGAAAGAGCAACTGAGTGTTTCTGACTCTGAGTCCTTCAGGAACATTTTCAGCAACACATTGAAAAGAGAGAGAATATAATGAGTTCAGATGAACTCCATCAGTGGGATCAATCTTTTAAAAGTTGTGTATGAATTTCTACACGTCATGAACACACACACACACACACACACACACTAACCAGCGTCGATGGTGAGTCTCTCCCTCAGGATGGTGAAGGTCTCTTTGGAGTTGTGGTCGGCGTTGCGGTAGTTGGCCTTGTTCTGCTCCAAGAGGCTGCGGATCTTCTCGATCTTCTTCAGCAAGTCGTGGTCGTCTTTGTCCATCAGTCCCTGGATCCTGCAGCCCGACGGGCATTTAGGGCCCTGTTGGAGGACATGAGACACTTAACTTTAACGTCCTCACAACTACTCTGACTGGATGAAATGAAGTGATAGGACGAAGAAACAACACAAGGCTCAGCGCTGATGGAGCAGGAAGTGAGTTGTACCCAGTTATCAGACGTGCAGAAAGGCCACTCCTTCTCAGTGGCACATTTTTCGCTTCTGGTGGCGGGCTGCACCGGGCGCGCTCCTCTAGGGTCGATAACCGCGGTCTGGAGAGAGAAAACATTTAATTTAGGTTCAGGAGCAGAAAAATATGATGATGATGGTGATGGTGATGATGATGATGATGAGTAATACGTGTATTTTTAAAAGGAAATAAAAGACCTNTTATCAGACGTGCAGAAAGGCCACTCCTTCTCAGTGGCACATTTTTCGCTTCTGGTGGCGGGCTGCACCGGGCGCGCTCCTCTAGGGTCGATATCCGCGGTCTGGAGAGAGAAAACATTTAATTTAGGTTCAGGAGCAGAAAAATATGATGATGATGATGATGCTGAGTAATACGTGTATTTTTAAAAGGAAATAAAAGACCTGTCTTTTAGATTGACGTTAACGTTAATAACGTTATGGGTTCAGCTTTTCAAATGTAATTTTTGACTTTTACATGATTTTTACTTATTGATTTATTTTCACATTAAACTTTAAAAAAAAAATTTAGCTTGCAGAGTTTTGCACATTTTCGTTTGTGCTGTATGTTTGTATAAAAGGTGCGATATTAATAAAGTTGAGTTGAAGTGAATAAAAGCACATTGCTTGTTTTTTTAGACTGTAAAGATTAATAATGTGAGCAGATGATAATAACTGAGAGAACTTTTGATATTATTTTAGACTAAATATTCCTGGTAAATGCAGCATTATGTAACGTAAACCTTTCAAAACTGTTTTAGAGGTGTCTAAAAAAGTTCTATATTTGTCAATTTCACAGCAGTCGTGAGGAGACGTTTTATTTTTCAAAGTTCTCTTACTGCTCATTTTTAAACAAGTTTAGTTTGGATTCAGGTGGGCGACAGAGTTGACCTGTGTCTTAGACAAAAAGCTGGGGCGTCTCTGTAAAGGGCCAACATGTTCATATAAAATATGTTTCAAAACAAAGATTATTATAGCAGGACATTTTTACAGAGGTGTCTTCAGTGCGTGCGGTTAGTTTTAGATTTTGAAGGCTCTGAACACATTTTTTAATAGTTTGTCTGAGATGAGGCTGTTTTGTGAGGTTAAAAAAAAATACATGAAAGCAGATCAAAATATTTAATAAATCGTGTCTATTTCTCACACACACACACACACACAGACACACACACACACACATATATACTGCCGAAGGGTCGGCACACGGTTTGTGTTGCTCCACCCTGTGTGGGAGTCGAACCCCAAGTCTTCCACACCAAATTTATATTTGCACTCTTCCCACCTTGTCCTGCAGCTGCAGCTCAGCACTCTCCCTCAGGATAGTTATATTATTTCTCATTAACAGAAGACACGAGAGGTGAAAACCATTTTTTGCAGGCATGCATGCACTGGTCAATTTTCAGATTCGGGGCTTTGTTGGATTTCATACTGCGTCTTCTTTCAGACTGGAGGAAACTAAACGTCCCACGGACACATTCAGGTGTTTTAGTTCAGATTTCAGTGTGACATGAAGTACATATATAAAGTTTTGTAAAACTTGAAAAACAAAAAAAAGACTGTCTTAATATAAGTCATTAACTGGGGAAGTTTCATGGTGATATCTAAGAGTTAAAATGTTTAACCTGCACAACTAACGAGGCAGGAAACAGTGACATTAGGCAACACAGAGCAGGTCAGAGTATCAAACAATAAAATAAAAGGTGCACACAAAAAAAAATCATTTAAAAATAATTGTAAAAAAAAAATTGTTTTAGTTTTTTAAAAATGTTTGAATGTATTAAACTTTGATGTGAGACTCACCAGAGCTGAAGCCACAAACATCAAACTGAGACAGACGAGTCGCTCCATCTTTGTTTCTGTCGTCCTCCCGCTGTGTGAAGAAGACTGGTCACTGAATGTTTCCCTGACGGCGCTGACGCTCTATTTGAAGCCTCCTGGTTCAAGCTGACAAACCTGTGACTCAGCAGGAAACCTTGGTCAGGTCAGATCAGAGTTGAGTCACTTGTGCTGTCCGCACTGATCGATGCTGTTTGTTGTTCTCGGTGTGTCGTTGCTGTGTTCACAAACACATCGCCCACTCAGATCAGTCACTGCAGGACTTACCGGCATTAATGCAGAATGTTTTCTCAAAGCAAACAGTGACAAACACACTCATATCAGTGACAGAGATGTGGGACTGCTAGTTGTACATGAATCAACACATGTGCAGGAGATACTGGAATATGAAGTGTGGCCTGTGACTGCAAGATCAAACACTCAAAAACAGAAGCAGGAAACAATGAATAAGCAAAAAGAAAGAAAAATAAAACTATAGAAAATACAGCAAAACATTTTAAAAAACTTTAATAGAACAAACACTTTTTAAAACATAATAATAAAATATATATTGAAAAAACAAATCAAATAGAAATAATATAGAAAAGCATTTTAAAAATACATTTTGAAAAATCAAAAAACAAGTTAAAAAAATAGAAATATATTTAAAAATATAAATTTTATAAATATTAACAAATATAGAAAAGGAATTTAAAAAATAGCTAGAATAAAAAAATAAAGAAATAAAAAATATGGTAAAATTATAACTGAAGAACATTTTTAAAAATGGATAGAAAAATTAAAGAAAATATTTTTATAAGTAGAAAAAATATAGAAAAATGTAAATGTGGAAAGAGTAAAAAATTTTAAAATAAAAATATTTTTACAAAAGGATGTAAAAAATATAGAATAAAAAACATTGCTGTTTTTAAAAAAAGGATAAATATAAAAAAGAAATATATGAATAAATAAAGAAACTTGTTAATAAGAATAAAAGTATTATAAAATATAAGGAAAATGTACGAAAATTAATAGAAAAAAATATATATAACAAAAACTGTACAGAAATGGACAGAAAAAAATATAATATAAAATATTAAATATCTATCATCCTACTTCTCTACACTGTTATTATCATGAACACAAGTCAGACACAAGATATAAAGTCATTTTGTCTTGTGGGGAAGAAAAACATCAAAACATACACAGAAGTCATTTTTATGGAACAAACTAACCTTCTGAGGATCTCTGGACCCGAGACAGTCGGTCAGCACTGATGGATGTCATGAGCTGAAGAGTGGAGAGGAGAATGCAGCAGCAGCGCCACCTGCTGGAACCATCACTGTTCACAGCTGCACAATGTGGAGTGTAAAACACTGCGACAGAGAGCAGGGTTACATCTTCTTTGCTCCCACAGGCAGCTCGCACGTGTCAGACACATTTAACACTTTTTAAAACCTTTCCCAGATCATTTTTGAAACTAAATTCAAAACCGATTTTTGAACAAATGATATTTTTCTCATTCAAACATTGCATAAAGTACACATGTGGTCCTGTGCAGAGGTGGGCTTTATAACATGGTTATCAGGTGAGATGGCTTCATCCACATTTTGCCAACAGGTACAAGCACAAAGTAAAAAGACGATCAGGTCCAGTGGTGGTTGTAAGATTTGCAGAAATGTTTTACGCAGAACACCTCGACTTGTTTTGACAAAAATATATTATTAAATTAAGTAAGATAAAATATCTGTTGCTATAAAAACTTCACCAATTCAAAGGCCTAATGTTTATAAAAATTGAATTTCAGACATTTCAAGACTTTTTAATTAAGTGTGACAACTAACCAGAGTGTTAGCATGCTACCGTTAGCATTTAGCTCAAAGCTGAAGCTTCACATTGTCGCTGCCATAGCTGATAATAAAATAACGTTTGTAACATCAGAAATCTGAGTTTGACAGAACAGATCGACTCAATTTGACAACAGGAAATTTAAAATGGATATATGAATTATGATTATCACAAATTCAAATCTAACACTTTATAATTACTTTTAAGGCCTAATATTCATAAAAAATTAACTTAAGACGTTTTAAGACTCTAAAGACGTGCAGCACATGGACCTTACTGTGGGTCACCACTCCAGTTACAAACATTTATGACTCATGAAACATGGTAACATGTGTTATTCGGGTTAGATTAGTTCCTGCTGGTTGAGGCCAGTTGGATCTAAAACATATCGATGCCTTTTGGAGACAAATTTAGCACCAATTTTACAATAACCAAAACTGAAGAAGGAAAGTTTTGCTCATGACTTTATTTTAACATAAAACATGATATTTCAGAGTTTGGCACAGAGACACGAGGATCAAACCGACAGCCCGGTCGCTACTGCTTCTTGGTGTGAGTCAGTCGGTGGGTGGTGAGGTGCTGCAGGAGTCTGAAGCCTTTCTGACAGTGTTCACACTCAAACGGTTTCTCTCCTGTGTGAATACGGATGTGTTTGGTGAGGTTGCTCTTGTCGTTGAATTTCTTCCCGCAGTCTTTACAGTCGAAGGGTTTCTCCCCGGAGTGGATCAGGCAGTGCTTCCTCAGCTGCACAGCCTGGGTGAAGCACTTGCCACACTGGGAACAGCGGTATGGTTTCTCCATCGTCTTGCAGCACTCGTGACTGGACAGCTCTGAGAGGTCTGTGAACTCCTGCCCACACAGGGAGCAGCGCAGCGGTTTCTCCCCATGAGTGGACAGGTGTAACTTCAGCGCTGACGGATGGGCGTAGCCTTTGTCGCACTTGTCGCACTTGTAGGGTTTCTCGCCCGTGTGGCTGCGCTCGTGGATGATGAGGTGCTGCAGGAGCCGGCAGCCTTTGCCGCAGTGCGAGCAGCAGTATGGTTTCTCCCCGGTGTGTATCATCTTGTGCTTCTTCAGGTTGTTCCTGACGCTAAAGGCTTTGGGGCACAGGTCGCACTTGTAGGGTTTCTCTCCAGTGTGGGTGTACTGGTGCGCCGCCAGCGAGGCCTGGACCCTGAACCGCTTCGGACACAACTTGCACTGGAACGGTTTCTCGCCCGTGTGAACGCGCTCGTGCTGCCTCAGTTTGGTCAGCTGCTTGAAGCTTTTCGTACAGTGGCTGCAGCGGTGCGGTCTCTCCTCAGAGTGACTGAGCATGTGCGTTTTGAGGTCTCCCCTCCGGGCGCAGGTTTTGCCACACTGCTCGCATACGAAGGGTTTCTCCCCTGTGTGGACGAGGTGGTGCTGCTGGAGCGTGTGCAGCAAGTAGAAGCTCTTATTGCACTGTTTGCAGGTGTGACACCTCTCTCGTGGGGATGTTGCTTTATCCTGGTGATTTTCACTGTCCTGTGTGTGAATGCGTTCATGCAGCCTTAAGTGCCGTTTAGTCCGGAAGGTCAGGCTGCATGTGTCACAGGAAAACGTCTCCTGCTCCGCTGGCTCAGACTCCGGCTGGCTCGGTGTACCTGTTGTTGTGCTGCAGTGGTACCGCCGGTGTCGGGTGACGTTGCTCCTCCTTGCGAAGGATTTCCCACAGTGCTCACAGTGATGTCGGGGTTCACTCTTCTCTGCTTTGTCTTCATTGGTCGAGTCAAGAGAAAGAGAAATACACATAGAAAGAATTCAGTTTCTGTCAGAGATCACTTTTACAGCTGCAGTCTTTATTTTGGTGCTTTAGATTTAATCTTTGGACAAAAATCCGTTTTAGTTTCAGAGTGTATTATCATGAGCATTAACACTGCTGAGCTGGGATTTTCCAGTCAGCCGCAGCACAAGAAGCTTGGTGAAGAGCGAGAGTGTAAAATCAGTAAGACAAACACCACACATCTTCATCTGTACAGAAACATTTACCTCCACCTCCGGCCTCAGACGCTACATCTTCAGCCTCTTGTTGCTCCGGTGTGGAGACGCTGTCCTCGTCCCGTATGAACCACCTCAGCCCGTCTGAGCCGCCGCCGCCATCCTCCTCCCAGTTGGGATCGTTGTCGTCACACTCTGACTCTTCTTCTTCTTTAAACAAATCTACCTCCGCTCCGATATCAGTGTCATACCAGTGTGGATTCTCAAAGCAGTCGCCGGCCTCCTCTTTGAACTCCACCCTGATGCCGCTGTGACTCTGCTGCTCCTCTGCAGGATGGAGGAGCGGCAGATTCAGTCCTGGAGTTTTCATGCAGTCCGCCACGCAGACAGACGGCTGCCTCGATGCGAGCACTGAGAGCTCAGGGGAGGAGCCTGAGGACAGTACACAGTGGTTTATAAAGCACAATTCATACACTCTTAACGGGTCTTAAAGAGCTCCACGTGCAAGACATGATAAGAAATGGATACAGTGAGTGACCCGGAGTCTGTGGACACGACTCAAACATTGAACCGAGTTTCTTCCCATTTGGCCGTACGAGCAGGAGTGAGGTTAACAGAAAAACCACAGAGGCTGCACATTTACAGGCTGTCAGTGGTGTAGTTAGCATTGGTTAGCTTGAGGGCTAACTTGGCTACGTTACAGGAGCGACACTGTCAACCTGAACTTCCCGCCAAGCCATCGTTACGAGCACAGATGATACAACAGAAGGTAAGACGCCGAGTGAAAGGAAGTGAAGTGAGCACGTGATGCTGTGTTTCTGGAGGGACCCTCGTGTCAGCTGCTCACCTGTAGACTCCAGCCTCCCAGCAGGTGTCCTCAAACAGTCCACCAGAGAGACAGACAGCTGCTTGAAGCCGAGCAGAGACAGCGTGCTGGGCGACGCCATGATGTCCACCGACAGCTGCTTGAAGCCGAGCAGAGACAGCGTGCTGGGCGACGCCATGATGTCCACTGCAGTCGCTCTGAGAATCAACACCAGACGCAGATCTGAAAGACAGAAGATTGAACTGAAGCAGCTGAGGAAACTTTTATACACGAGTTTAACGACAAAATAAAGTTTCTCTGAATATCGCCTGCTCCCCAACATGACTCTGACAGCGACAGTTATTACATCATTTATCATTCCAGCTTCACAAACTTCTCCTTTGAAACACGTTAATAACTGTAATGTATCAGTCATCGTGTTAATAACTGTCAATTCATGCTTCTACATGAATGAATGAGTCACAATCATGTAATGACATCATGTAGGGTAGTCACTTTAAATACTTTAATTACATTATACTGATTACATTTCCAGAGGTGTGGAATTAGTACTATGACGGAAGTAAAGAATCTGAACACTTTCTCCACCACTGTCTGTTAATCTCAGCTTAACTAGGGTCCGGCAGGCGGTCCTGTTTGTTCTTTCTTCTTCTTCCGAGGAGATCCTACTTCCCATGCACGAAAAATCACCGAACTTTGCACAAAGGTCCAGTCCTGTGCCAGATTTGCTCAGCTGCAAACGCAAGTCAATAGTCCTGATGGTGGCGCTACAGATAAGATAAGAATACTTTATTGTCACCGTTAACATTGTCAGACAATATCACTGTGAAAATCTGTTTAGCAGCTCCTATTTGGCAGTTGTACAAAACAAATAGGGGGTATTGCACTCAGTATTTTAGTGTGTTCCAGTGTCAGTCTTTGGGTGGGATGGGTGGGGTGATGGCTTCGACGGCCTGGGGGAAGAAGCTGTTAGTGAGTCTGGCTGTTCTGGCTTTAAGAGAGCGGTATCCCTTTCCAGAGGGGAGGGGGGAGAATAGGTAATGTCCGGGGTGTGTAGGTGTCTCTGAGGGGGGGCAGTGTGGTCCCGATGATCTTCTCTGGGGTCCTCACCACCCGCTGCAGGTCCTTCCTGTCCTCTGCGGTGCGGCTGGTGAACCACATTGTGCAGCAGTAGGTCAGGATGGACTCGATGGAGGCCCTGTAGAAGTTAACCAGCAGTGGGCAGGGGAGGTGGGCCTGCTTTAACTTCCTGAGGAAGTAAAGTCACTGGTGGGCCTTCCTCACCTGATAGGAGGCGTGGACGGACCAGGTGAGGTTGGCCGAAATGTGGAGACCAAGGAATTTAAAGCTCTCCACCCTCTCAACTTCCTCTCCTTTGATGGAGAGGGTGGGGGCTCAGTCTTTTTGGATTTTCTGAAATCCACAATAATTCCCTTGGTTTTGGTTGTGTTGAGGTCCAGGTTGTTATGGAGGCACCAGTCTGTCAGGCGTTCGACCTCCTCCCTGTAGGCTCACTCATCGCTGTTCCTAATCAGTCCTACAATGGTGGTGTCGTCAGCGAACTTGACGATGTTGTTTGTGGGGTGGATGGGGGAGCAGTCATGGGTGAAGAGGGAGAAGAGGAGGGGGCTGAGGACACACCCCTGTGGTGTTCCGGTGTTCAGGATGAGTGTGGAGGAAGTGCCATCTCCCGTGCTGAGGTCTGTTCCTGAGGAAGTCCAGTATCCATGCGCACAGTGAACTGCCTAAGCACCTACAGCAAGCGTCTTAGGTTCAAAACTTTGAAGATTCACAACAAATTGACCGTATGTGCTACAGCTTTGCAACTTTCACCAAAATGTAGCCCCGACACTGAAGAAACTTTTGTACATTTAAACCTATTGCGAATTATGAAGTTTTTGAAAACTTCTTAAACCTTTCTCCTCCCACAATTTTTGCTCAGTTGACACCAAACCTGCTCCAGAGCATCTTGAGCGACAAACTGTCCTCACAGATTTTTGATCTATCAGAAATTGAGGCTGCAGTGCACCGAGATGTTTACAGCACACATATACTTGCAAATTCTTGATGAATAAGTTTTCAATGTTCATGAAAAAAAGAAAAGGACATAATTTTGGAGTCATGGTGGATGATGTTTGGCAAATATCAGAATTTTATGTCAAAAACTGAATTTTTGGCAGCAGTTTGAATTCTGTCCTCACGTGCCCCATCGCTGTCAGTGGGAACAGAGCAGGTTTTCACTTATGGAGTAAATCAATGAAATGAACATGTCCATGCTGTCTAGATGCACATTTGGTCTTGTCTTCCTATTCTGCCTCTTGTTGCTCAGCATTGCCTCAAATTGCCCCGACCTATGCTTTTATCTTCTTGTTGCCACGTCAAACACTTTACTTTGAGCTAATGTAGCTATTTAAATACAGTGTATTATCATTATCATTGGTTTATAACCGCAGTGACGCTGAGCTCACAACTTTAGCACGTGTGTTGATGTAGCTCTGGGACAACATGTCTGCTGTGTGTCTGTGAAGCTAACTTTAGCTTAGCCACACTTTGTGCTTCTCGTGTATTAGCATTACACTCAAGGTTCATATCGGAGCTAATGTTGGCCCTGTCAGGCTTCCGTCCGCCTCCATCTTCCTAATTCTGGCCCAGTTTCAGTCACTGTTCCGCCACTGTAACACCACACAGACAGAAACACGGTCACACTCACCACAGGGAGAACACGTACTGTCCTTTCATCCTTTCATGGGGCTAGCGTCTGAGCTACACCGCTGCTGCACACCAACATCCGGTTCGTATCCACATAAATAAACTTCCGCTCGTGCCTTTAAGCTTTCAAGTTGTGAAACAAAACGAAAACGTTGTTTCCGGTCTTTTCAAAAAGATAATTAAAGTCCAGACAGAGGAGCAGCTAATGAACTGATTTTCAAACACAAGAGCGTCTTTGTTTACTTCCGGGTTTAGTGGGAGGACGAAGATTTCGACCAATCGGCTACGACAACGTCAGAGGAGAGGCGCGTTATTGGAGAGTTTTGGCGCCAATCGCTGTGTCGCTGGTTTACAAGGAGACAGCGT
Source organism: Epinephelus moara (assembly GCF_006386435.1). Classification (NCBI taxonomy): domain Eukaryota; kingdom Metazoa; phylum Chordata; class Actinopteri; order Perciformes; family Serranidae; genus Epinephelus; species Epinephelus moara. The sequence goes on along the minus strand of NC_065522.1, from coordinate 33,423,237 downwards.
CTCGTTTAGGACAAAAATAAGTCAATACGCGTTTTAAAAGTTGTTAGTTTTCTTAATGTAATTATAGGAATATACAATCAGTCAGAGGGACATTAGGTACTACAGGAAGTGATGTCATAATAATAATAATAATAATATTAATAATAATAATATAATAATAATAATAATAATAATAATAATAATATAATCTGTCTGTGGAGCAGCTCCAGACTTTTTATACCTTATGACATCACAAATTTGAGTTGTATCATGTTTACTAATATTTTCTGACTGTCTTAGACCAGTCGTGAGAACAGGTGTAGTTCCCCTTTACAGTGTTTACTTAAGTTCAGACTGTCTGTTCTGGGAATTATTGCCAAGTGTGCATATATGATGCATAATTTGCATATTTAAACATAACATTTCAGTTAATGTGTAGCACAAAAAATAATTATCTAAACGTGAGTAATCAACTGGGGAAGTTCCATGGTGACAGTACACACCTGCAGTGTCTTATTTTTGCTCTACAGATGTATGGAATTTTAAAATACATATCTATAAAAGCCATTTTACTCTCATACTGTGAACCAGAAATATTTACCTCACTAACACACAGGTTCCCATATTTATATTCATATCTACATGTTCCTTTTATGTGAAGGGTGTATATAGTGTAAATAGTATTAAGTGTGTAGTTGTGTCTAATTTAGTACTTTATATTTTTCTGATTCTGATATCTTTTTGTATTTTATCTTTATTCTATAAGTATTCTATCAGTATTCAACTTGCTTTTCTATCTGTGCTATTTGAGCTGCTGTAACATGTGAATATCCCCATTAAAGTTTTATCTCATTTCATTTCATTTTTTAAATTTTATTTTACTTCATTTGATTTCATTTTTTAAAATTTCATTTCATTTTTAAATTTTATTTCACTTCATTTCATTCCATTTCATTTTTAAAAAAAATTTCCATGTTATTTCATTTTTTAAATTCTATTTTATTTTATTTCATTTCATTTTTTTTAATTTTATTTTATTTCATTCTTAAATTTTATTTCACTTCATTTCATTTCATTTTTTAAATTTCATTTTATTTCATTTTCAAATTTTATTTTATTTTATTCCATTTTATTTCTTTTTTTATTTTATTTTATTTCATTTTAAATTTTATTTTACTTCATTTCATTTCTTTTTTAAAAAAAATTCATTTTATTTCTCTTTTTTAAATTTTATTTTATTTCATTTTTTGAATTTTATTTTACTTCATTTCATTTCTTAATTTGTTTTATTTCTTTTATTTTTTATTTTTTTTAAGTTTATTTCATTTTATTTCATTTTTAAATTCTATTTAATTTAATTTCATTTCATTTTTATTGTATTTCATTTCATTTCATTCTTTAAAATTTCATTTCATTTTATTTCATTTCATCAGGGTTTTTTTTCAGATTTATTGAGTGATAGAAAGAGCTAACTTTTTTACTCATTCTTGACAGTGGGGCCAAAACCTTTTTTTAAACTCTTTAATCAGGCGGTGAAGATTAAACTCAAAACTATTAAACCTCCCAGTGATTTCTTTTTTTCTTTAACATCATACATGAAGGATGTCAGAGGTCAGATCTGACGGAGTTAACAAAAAATTATACACAGCGTTAGTTTGGATCCATCAGGGGTACAGAACATATCTGTTATATCTGAAACACACTTGATAGAAATATTATTTAATTTATTTATTTATTTATCCAAAAAAGAAATCAGTACCTGAGCAGCAGTCACACCTGTTTGGAAACCAGGAAGTGAGACAGGATGTGATGTCGCTGACTCCTTTGTCCCCAATCAAATGATGATTTTGTAGAAATCTGATGGAGCTGTCAATAAACCTGAGACACATCTTTAAAGGGTCAATATTTTCATATAAAGTATGTTTTATGATTATAGCAGCACATTTTGACGCTGATGTCATCAGCACATGCTGCTAGCTTTAGATCTTGAAGGCTTTAAACAGATTTCTTAAACGTTTTCTGACACAGGGGAAGTTTAGGAGTTAAAAATAATGAAATCAGAGAATATTATTTTATAAATCATGTTAATTTCATACATATAAATCCTTAGAAAAGTAATGTTTAACCCCTGGTGGGAGAGGGGTCATGGGGTCATCAGGCGGGCACCTTCCTTTATTAGTGTATCGTTGATCAGAGGGCTCAGTGTTGACACCTGGCTCACAGCTCTGAGCTCCTCCGTGTGTCTCTCCTCTGAACACTAGATGGAGCCACGTCATCACTTTGAGTCTCTGCACAGATTCACATTAATCATCTGTTATATTTAAACAACAAACAGTTTGACCTCATGACACAAAGGAAGATAAAGTACAGCGCTGAACGTAACAATGTGAGTGAGGAAGGTGTGTTTGGATTTGTAAATGTGCAGGAACGAGTTCAGGTGAAGCGTCGACACACAACATGTGTGTGTGCTGCTGCTGCTGCTGCTGCGACACTGATGTTTCTGTATCCAGATACAAACGCCTGAAATAGATTGTGAGCCTCAGAAAGGAAAGACACCCCGCGGGTCCTCAGGCTGATAGCAGATAAAGACTTGAACAATCGATTGTACAAAACCGAACACACACACACACTCATAACGCCCACAGACACACACACACACACACACACACAGATCCACAGGCTGAATGCTTTGATAAGTCGCTCTTTTGAAGACGGAGAGTTCTGAAGTTGTTGGTTTGCGAGCCTCAATTAAATCCAGTTAATCATTTTAAATTCAAAGACTGCTTTTCTCATCCATAATGGATTCATGTGTAACGTAGAGGAGCTGCAGTAGGCCGGGCAGAGGAAGTGAACGTCTGTAATCCTCCCAGCTGCTGCAGGGCTGCACTTACACTCGTCACACTGCGCTGACGTGTGCGCTCGTCTCAGATGTTATGGTTTTTGGCAGGAACAAAAAACATACATTTATACTTTTAGCAGCGTTTTCTAACCGTCTGTCCTCGGGGAGCCTTTTTATCAATTGATGTGAAAAACGAAATAAAGTGATTCAAATCTGAGAGGACAAACGTCCCCTCAGTTCAACTGCTGCACACTTACAGACATGCAACCTATGGCAGGGCGTCACACCAACATACATCACATCATGTTAAAGCAAAGGAAGCAGGAAAATGTTCAGGCACAGCCAGAGTGAAAGGTGCTGAAATAACACTACAAGGATAAAATGTTTATTTTGTCAGGATTACAATAACTCTTAAACAGGCAACTGCAGCTCAGTCGCCACAAATACGTCACCTTTGTATGTTTTGTACGCATCATATCAAGGTCTCTAAAGCGATGTTATGTATGAGCTCTCTGTCATCAGGAGGTGGAGGGATGATGGATGACATGTCACCAAAGCGAGATGCCTGCCGAAGCTGCAGACCACTGTTCAAGACTAACAAACAACAAAACCACAAAACAAGAGTGTGAGTGTTATTTTAGGGACCAGTCACTGTGTTTCCTGCAGCTTCATAGCAACTAAACATGGGTTTTTATTAGCCAGACACAGCTGTGTTTCCAGCTGCTTTTCAGCCCCAAAATGTGCGTGTTTTTAGGGATCCCTTGCTATGTTTCCAGCTGCTTTTTATGCACCAAATGTAGGTGTTATTTGAGGACCCACCACTGTGTTTCCTGCAGCTTTTCAGCTCCAAATGTGAGTGTTATTTTAGGGACCTGTCAATGTGTTTCTAACTAAACATGTTTTTTTTTTTAGTGAGACATCCCTGTGTTTCCAGCAGCTTTTATCCCCTGAACATGGGTGTTTTTTAAGGACATGTCACTGTGTTTTCTGCGGCTTTTAAGCAACTAAACATGTTTTTTTTTTTTGTGAGACATTGCTGTGTTTCCAGCAGCTTTTCAGCTCCAAATGTGAGTGTTATTTTAGGGACCTGTCAATGTGTTTCTGGTGGCTTTTTAGGCACCTAACGTGGGTGTTTTTAGGGACTTGTGGCTGTTCTTCATGCAGCTTTTTCATTTCCAAACTTGGATGTTTTTTAGGGGAACTGTCTCTGTATTTCCAGCTGCTTTGTAGGCACCAAGTGTGTGTGTTATTTGAGGACTCCACCACTGTGTTTCCTGCAGCTTTAAGGAACTAAACATGTTTGTTTTTTTAGTGAGACATTGCTGTGTTTCCAGCAGCTTTTCAGCTCCAAATGTGAGTGTTATTTTAGCGACCTGTCAATGTGTTTCTGGTGGCTTTTTAGGCACCAAACTTGGGTGCTTTTTAGGGACCCATTGCTGTTTTTCATGCAGCTTTTTTGCTCCCAAACTTGGGAACTGTCTCTGTGTTTCTGAGCACCAGTTGTGATATATCTGGTGAGTGTTTGAGCCCCTCAAAGAGGTGATTCACTGTGTGGCGTAACACTTTGAAAGCAGCCATTCTGCATCATGAGTACTTTTACTTTGGATACTTTAAGTACATTTTGCTGATAACAGCAAATGATAACATTTACAATCATGTACTTGTACTAGTAATGGAGTGTTTTTGGACTGTGGTATTTCTACTTGTACATAAATGAAGGATCTGAGATCTTGAATGAAAGCTTGAACGATTGTTATTGTTGTCAGAATGATTACAGTAACCCAATAAGTCCTCAGATGTTGTGTTCATGTGTAAATATACAGAGAGAGGCAGCAAATCCATCTCCCCTCCTCTGCAGCCATCAGACAACAAACACCAGTGGACGTCTTTGGGAGCATCTGTAAAATAAATCGCTGATACGCTCTGTTACTCGCTCTCTGATGGATGCTTCTGTATTTCACTCTGAAATCTGGATTGATTGCTTCCTGTGTGGAGAACATTTCCCAGCGGCGTGAACACCAAACACCGAGCAAATCTCCTGCGTCTCAATTAGAGAGGATGATGTTTTAGTCACCGCTCCAGTTTGTGAGTTCGCTTTTGAACAGCAAACATGTTGATGTCAGACACAAGGAAGCTTCACTTCGCCTCCTTTCTACACTTTAAACAAACTGATCAACAGACTGACGCTGCCAGCTGGCTGAGGCTAGACACTGTGGAGGCTCTGTGTGTTCCCCAAGTACGGTGGCCCTGATGCTGCGTTTATCAGAGTCCTTCACAGCAAACTTTCACTCAAATCTCACCAACTTGCTGAAGTACAACAAGACTGATTCATTACTGCAAAGAACAAGTTCATCACGATCATAGGCAACAGTGTTGGTTTGTTTTAAAGGTTGGTACGGAAAGTAACTGAGTACATCTGAGGTTTGAGGTACTTTACTTGAGTATTTCCACGACCACATTGCACAAGTGTAAAAGCAAATATGGGTTTGCTGAAACATACAATAGCTACATTTTTCCTTGCATCTGGGTTGACCAGCGAAGTAGCAGCCAGTGGCCAGTTAGCGAGCTGAGCTACCAGCAAGAAAAACAAAACTAAATTAAAGCTGCAAGTAGCGTCGGGCGGGACCTCGAACTCACGCTGTTTCGGCCTCCAGCTCACGTAGACAGTTAAAGACAAAAGTTATAGACGATTTTAGACCCCAGCCAGTTTTGGTTTGATCTTTCTACAACATTCCTACAGGCCACAGCGGTGTGTCGAGGTGGCGCTAGAGAGCCCATTTTGGCACTTTTGGGGTTAATTTTTTCATTTTATCAAATTTTTCGCCAGACCTGACAAGCGTGCCAATTTTGGTGAGTTGTTGAGCATGTTTAGGGGGTCAAATTTGGGTTTTAGGAGACGGCGGGAGGAAGAATTATAAAAATAAAAATATAAATAATAATAAAAACAGCTAGGAAGCTTATGGAGTCAAAACCAACAACTTGAAAGACTTTACAAGAAAACCAGTCTCACAGTCCATCTCCATGCCTATACAGACCACCTTTCAAACTACAAAGACGCCCTCACTGCCGCCCGGTCCAAGTACTACTCACAACTCATTCACTCTGGCTCCAAAAATCCCAAGACTCTCTTTTCCACTGTCAATAAACTCCTTAAACCCTGCGACAACACCCTCTCCTCCATCACAACTGACAAATGCAACTCCTTCCTGGCATTTTTTCAGTCAAAGATCGAAACCATTTACCCCCCCCATCTCAGTCTCTCCACCGCTCACCGCCTCCACCACCACTCAACCACTGTCACCCCTGTCTCCCCCCTGGAACTCCTCCCCATCATCTCCATAATGAAGAGCTCCACCTCCTCCCTGGACCCCATACCATCCTCTATCATCAAAGTCTGCCTCCCAACTATCTCCCCACTCATCACTACCATCATTAACTCCTCCCTCACCTCTGGCTCTGTCCCAAAATCCCTGAAACTGGCTGCTGTCACCCCCATCCTCAAAAAACCCGGCCTGGACCCTGACGTCAGCTCAAATTTCCGTCCCATCTCGAACCCTCCCTTTCTGTCAAAAATTCTGGAACATGTTGTCACCTCCCAAATCAAAACCCACCTCCACTCTCATGTACTATATGAACCATTTCAATCAAAACCCACCTCCACTCTCATGTACTATATGAACCATTTCAACCCGGATTCCGCCCTCAACACCGCACCGAAACCGCTCTTCTCAAAATCACTAACGACCTCCTCCTCTCTGCCGACTCTGGCCACCTCAACATACTCATCCTCCTCGACCTCACTGCTGCCTTTGACACCATCAACCACACCACTCTGCTGTCCCGCCTACAAACTTCCCTCAACATCACTGGCTCTGCTCTCTCCTGGTTCAAATCATACCTCACTGACAGACACGTCAACAACTGCACCTCTGCCACCGTCCCCTTGCTTCAAGGTGTCCCTCAGGGCTCGGTGCTTGGTCCTCTCCTCTTCATCATCTACCTACTCCCCCTTGGTTCCATCATCCGTCGTCATGGTCTCCATTTCCACTGCTACGCTGACGACATCCAAATCTACATCTCCACAAAATCCATCACCCCGGCCACCCGCTCTACCCTCACCAACTGTCTGACTGAACTCCAATCATGGCTGCAAGCCAACTTCCTCAAACTCAACTGTGACAAATCTGAAATAATACTCATCGGCCCAAAATCCTTCTCTACAGCAACACAAAACTTCACCCTCAGCATTGACAACACCACCCTCTCTCCCTCCCCATTCATCCGCAACCTTGGTATCATCTTCGACAATAACCTCTCATTTGAACATCACATTAGCCGCCTCGCCCAAACTGCCTTCTTTCACCTTAGAAACATTGCCCGTCTCCGTCCATTGCTCTCCTTCTCTGCCGCTGAAACTCTCATCCATGCTTTCATCACCTCAAGACTGGACTACTGCAACAGCATCCTCTACGGCTCATCATCCAAAGTCCTCAACAAACTTCAGTACATCCAAAACTCTGCTGCCCGCCTCCTCACCCACACCAGCTCCCGTGAACATATAACCCCTGTCCTGCAAAACCTACACTGGCTCCCTGTCCCGTACAGAATCAATTTCAAGATCCTCCTCCTCACCCACAAAGCCCTCCACAGCCAGGCCCCCTCCTACCTCACGGACATGCTCCACCACCACACTCCCTCCCGCAACCTTCGATCATCCGACAAAAACCTCCTCTCACCTCCACACAGGACCAAGCACTGAACCTGGGGCGACAGAGCCTTCTCCATAGCCGCCCCCTCCCTCTGGAACACCCTCCCTGTACACATCCGTGACTGTCCAAATCCATCCGCCTTCAAATCACTCCTCAAAACCCACCTTTTCAAATCCGCTTTTAACCTTTAACATTAGCTTTTCGTTCTCGGTTCCTCATGTGCCCTCCTTTGTTTTTGCTCTATGCTTTTGCACCTTGTTGTTTTATATTGTCCTTGTCTTCTGTTTATGTCTTTGCACTTACATGTATGTACTTCTTTTCTTTGGTTTTAAATGTAAAGCGTCTTTGAGAGCTGTAAAAGCGCTGTATAAATAAAATGTATTATTATTATTATTATTATTATTATTATTATTTATTAAAACTAGACCAAGTGTCCGCTTTCAGTTTGGTCCCACTAAAGTACACAAGGGAAACTTGGCAATTTATATCGCAACCGAGCCATTTTTGAAGCAATGGCTCAGCAAAGGGTGGAGAACAGCTACAACCGCTCAAGCTGAACAGAGCGATGTCAGTGTGGACACTGGACACACATATTAAAGGGGACCTACAGTATTAGCAGGACATTGCTGTGTTTCCAGTCGTTTTTTACCCTCCAAACATGGATGTTTTTGAGAAACCCATCTCTGTGTTACTAACGCCTTTTTAGTCCTCAAATGTGGGTGATTTTTAGGGACTTGTCTCTGTGTTTCTTGCAGCCTTTAACCCCCAAACGTAGGTGTTCTTTTAGAAACCCATCACTGTGTTTCCCGCTCAGATAGTGGTATGAAAAGTGGTTGTTTTTCAAAGACACTGCTGCTTATCCAGTGGGATTGATTGTGCTCCACCAACTGGGCATTTCAAGCCAAAACATGATCATCTTCTAACTACAACCAAGAGGTGTTTGGGGCCTAACCCTAATCAGTCTTAATGCACCATAATGTTTTGTCCATGTAAAGTGTCGACCACACAATGTAGACTTCATGTAAATCAGACAGTGTTTGTCACATGAGGCTGCTGTTGCCAATAGGTGGTGCTGTGACTACACCTTAATATTGGTGTCCTCAGATGTCCTCAGGCCTGGACTCTTATTGGACATGAGCAATTTGGGGCAGATTAGACAACGTACACCTGAGTTACAACAACTTCCTGTTTCATAGTAAAATGCACCAAATGGCCACCGCTCCATGAAAACTCAAAACTTTAACAACTTTTCATTGTTGATTTCTGAAGACTGTACAGACTAAATCTGAAGTAGATCTGATTGACTCTCTAGAAGGAGTTTGGTAAAGTACAACAGCTGTAAAATTGCACAGTAAATTCAAAATGGCCGACTTCCTGTTGGGTTTATCATTTGGCTCCAAGAGGCTTTTTTTGCACATTGTGTGATGTCACATCTGCCTCCAAAATTCGTTACAATACATCTATGTGGAATTTAAAGTTGTGGGCTTTTACTTCATATATATATATATATATATATATATGGCTTCTAAGCTCTCCTGCACAATGTCCATTTTTGAAATTCTTATTGTCTTATTTTATACACATATATATACACTACGTATATTTATATACTAAATACATAAGACCTAAAGACATGAAGACCTCGCAGGCTGAAGCATTCAGACTTTGATCTAACAAGGATTTATTTTGGATTTAAACAGATTCTAATAGATGCAGTAAAAGTGTTAATCATGCTTGAAATCACCTACAGAGAAGAAGACTTAACTTCCTCTCACTGAGCCAGGTGAAATGCAACAGATGTCTATTTATTTATGACTTTATTTTGTTATTTCTTGCATCTGTTGTCACAGTGTCAGGTGTTTCAATTCGCTTATTAGTATTCAGTCTGTGTGTAGTGGATCGACATTTTGACCCTGCAGGATTACAGAGATTTACATCCTCCTCCCCCGCCATCATCAAAACACTTTACAAGTTAATACCTCAGGTACACACACACACACACACACACACACACACAGATGCAGGTCAGGTTGCTTGGTGGTGGTTTGTGTGTTTTAGTGAAGACCCGGAGGATTCAAGTCTGCCGCGTCCCCGTTTGAAGAGACGCCGACATGTTTGCAGGGGACTCCCAGCAGGAACCCTCTTCAGTCCTCAGATCATGTGAGCAGCTCAAAGGTTCCCCTCCTCCAGCTCTCCTCTGTTGCTCTCACTGTGGAGAGATCAGAGACCGAGGTGAAGGTGTGTAAGGATGAGCACATTCATACCTCCATATGTACATATATTGAATTTCCACATGTTAAACACATGTACATATGAAGTTAAAACATAAAATACATGTTCTCCCATGTACAAACATGAGAAGCTTTGAAATTGGATGTATATACATATACTAGTCCATACCCATTATGTACAGCATACCATACCATGACTTAGTCATACCAAACATTAGAAAAACACCAACATTGGTCCACAGGGGGAGCCACAGCGATCGGTCACATTTTAGCCATTTTGAAGCATTTTTCTGTTGTCATAGCGCCACCCAGTTGCCAATTAGAGTTAAATTTCTCCAGTCACCTTGAGGCGTCCTGTTCTACATATCTACCAAGTTTAGTAAAAATCCATATGGCGGTTAGGCCTAGATAAGAAATGAGCTCTCTAGCGCCCCCATTTTGTTTGATGGGGTCAATAATGGAGGGGTCCCCTCAGATTATGTGTGGTCATATGCCTACAAAGTTGCGTGGTGATGGGTGAAACCCTTGAGATGTTATACACCTTTATGTGATGAGCCACGCCCTCCGCAATATTCATTGCCTTATAGAAGCTCAGTTTTAGTAAGTTTTCCAACTTTTGCCAAGAGGGAACTTTAGATATTGGTCCCTAGATTATGTTCACCCAGTTTCATGCAGATCGCTCAAACTTCCTAGGAAGAGATCCATTTGAAGTGTTTTTCAAAAAATTCAAAATGGCGGAAAATCTATATAAGCGGAAGTTATGGGTTCTTGAGGCAAATGTGTTCCTCATGAGGAGAGGCATCTCTGTGCAAAGTTTCATGTCTCTACCACATACGGGGCATGAGATATGCCCATTCACAGTTTGACATTTCAATCGGTTGCTATAGCGCCCCCCTTTGGCCAATTGATGTAATATTGCTTCATTCACATCCTCCCATGACCCTCTACCACTGTGCCAAATTTCACATGGATTGACCAAGTCAGTGAGGAGAAAAACCTGGAACAGACACACACACAGAGTTTTCGTCATGATATAGTCAGATGAACATATTAACTACATGCTAACATTGGAGCCCACAGTGCAGAAGCAGTGTTGGTCTTATAGGTGGCAGCTGAACTTGTTTGGCTTCATGTGCCACTGAGCAACTTTAACAAGGATGAACAGCGCCCCGTCTCCAATGCTGTATCCAAATCTCGTTCTACATCCATGGACCCGACTCATTCTCACCCCTAATGTGTCAAATACTGATGCTGGGTCAGTGGCCTGAAAGTTTGTTTGAGCCATCCACCTCTACCTCGACCTCGACCCACCCTGTGCTGACAATCTCACTCTTTATACAACAGCAGTTGCTCTGAGCTTCAAAAAATGCCGCTGCACAGTGCATCTCATACTGCTGCTAAAGGGTGCCCCATTGCATCGGTATCTGATGCCAACGGCCGCTGACCAAGTCTTTGTATTTGACGAGTTGGGAGTGAGACCAGGTTACGGGAGCGCACCGCAACTCTAGCAAAACTTTCACTCGAGCTGAGCTTTGAGCTGATTGCTAACAACGATTGGCTGTTGAATGTTAGCGATAGCTCATAATTAGCATCTCAAAACACTAACATTTACTGTGTAACATTTGTGTACACATGGGTATGACATCTGACACAGCTAAGGCTTAGCGTGTTTGCGTGTTCGTCATCATTCCCCTCCTTCATGTCTCCCTGTCTCTGTGCATGTTCCTTTCCTTCTTCCTTTTCTCCCTCCTCACTTGTTCCTGTCTCGTTCTCTCTCCATCTTTCCTCTTGACTTGTTTTCCTCTCTCTCTCTGTTTCCCTCACAGAGTCACGGACGGATGCTAATTGGCTTCTGATGCATTTTTAATGTTCAGCCACCCAACCACTCTGCCTGCCACCATGTGTGTGTGTGTGTGTGTGTGTGTGTGTTTGTGTGCGTGTGACAGTTAGATTGTGTATTGTCAGTGTGCGTGTTGCAAAGTGTGATCATGCTGGTATTTGCACTGCCGTCTGAAGTAAATGTGGTGTGTGAATGTGCATCTGCCCGCATGTTGTGGTGTGTAATCTCATGACAGGAAGTCAATTTGTACTCATCTGTTCGTGCTTCAATCCCAGCGGACGCCTTAATGGCTGGCAGAGAGTGTGTTGAGCGACAGGAAGTCAGACAGGAGAGTTTCTTCTCCCGTCGCTGCTCAAAGTTTGTGGTTAACAGCTCTTCCACAATCTATTTGACGCTTCATTAAATGAACTCGTGGTGTCCGGCAAACTGGGTCACTGGTGTGTAAGTGAGAGATTTCACATTTCTCTCTTGCACTCCTGTGACATGGTCGACTCATGATGGACAAGTTTTATAAAACTGATTGAAACAGATGCAGCAGAACACGAGATATCATATTCCTCCTTGTCAACATCTGGCGCCTCGACCCAGTCTCACCCCAAAGTCGTTGAAAACGTGTGTGTGTCGGCTAAACGTAACCATGTGTGTGTGTTGGCTAAACGTAACCATGTGTGTGTGTTGGCTAAACGTAACCACGTGTGTGTGTCGGCTAAACGTAACCACGTGTGTGTGTCGGCTAAACGTAACCACGTGTGTGTGTCGGCTAAACGTAACCCCGTGTGTGTCGGCTAAACGTAACCACGTGTCTGTGTTAGCTAAACGTAACCACGTGTGTGTGTTGGCTAAACGTAACCACGTGTGTGTGTGTTGGCTAAACGTAACCACATGTGTGTGTTGGCTAAACGTAGCCACGCGTGTGTGTTGGCTAAACGTAACCACGTCTGTGTGTGTGTTGGCTAAACGTAACCACGTGTGTGTGTGTTGGCTAAACGTAACCACGTGTGTGTGTGTTGGCTAAACGTNGTCTGTGTGTGTGTTGGCTAAACGTAACCACGTGTGTGTGTGTTGGCTAAACGTAACCACGTGTGTGTGTGTTGGCTAAACGTAACCACGTGTGTGTTGGCTAAACATAACCTCGTGTGTGTTGCCTAAACGTAACCACGTGTGTGTGTTGGCTAAACGTAACCACGTGTGTGTTGCCTAAACGTAACCACGTGTGTGTGTGTTGGCT
>NC_065522.1:33405775-33407910 GCF_006386435.1 Epinephelus moara | reverse complement strand
CGTGTGTGTGTTGGCTAAACGTAACCACGTGTGTGTGTCGGCTAAACGTAACCACGTGTGTGTGTTGGCTAAATGTAACCACGTGTGTGTGTTGGCTAAATGTAACCACGTGTGTGTGAATCTTTCCTCTCTCTGGTCCTCCAATGTGCCTCACAGGCTCTGCCTTGACTCTGCAGCTTGGCTCCATCCCACAGTCTCTACGCTGCCTCCAGTAATCCCCTCAGACTCAGGCTGAGCTCTGCTCCTCAGGCACATAAGCCGTGTGAGGGCGGAAGGTCAGCGGTGTCCCTGCCCACAGCCGAGGGCTTTCTGCCTGCTCTCCTCAAGTGTCTCAAGTCCAGCTGTTCTAGCATCAACCTTTCTACAGCTCCATGTTTGCTTTAGAGACACGAGAGAAGTGTCGATCTGATCACCTGTCAGACAGAAGGTGAACTTGTGTTTTTACTTGACATGTGATCATAAACCAGAAGTCTGGTGTCCAATATAGTGGTACATATGCCGCTCAGTGACGGAGTCTGTTTTTTCTCTTCTGAATAAAAATGAACAAATAAACGATAGAAAAGATAAAGAAAACAAAGATAATGAGGCATCACATCAGAAACAGAAAACAGATGTGACAGGTAACGAAGGAATCAGTTCATTATTGTGGTGATCACCTGGTTTCAAGATGACATCACTGTGCACGTTAGGGATGAATATGAATTCATCTCTTGCTGCGCCAAACCAAAAATCTGTACCTCATGCCCCACTGATGTGTGTGTGTGTGTGTGTGTGTGTGTGTTTGTTTGTGTGGACAGGTAAGAGTGGAACAAGGACAGAGACAGACAGGTACATTCCACAGTTAATTACAATATGAATACAAGGCTGGATTTCATTTTCTTACAGTACGTGTGTAGATATTTGCTCCTGGAGGCCTGTTGGAAATAAATCAGCTGTTTCCTGCTAAAAAGACGATGATGGTTTGCTAAAAATCACCCATGTTTGTCGGCTACAAAGCCACTGGAACAACAATGACGGGTCGCTAAAACCGCCAAAGTTTGTTAGCTAGAGAGCTGCTGGAGAAACAATAATGGGTTGCTAAAAAACACACCCACATCTATTGACTTAAAAGACGCTGGAAGAACAACAGGTTGCCAAAAAACACCCAGGCTTGTCGCCTAGATACCCGCTGAAAAGACAATGTGTTGCTAAAACACACAGATGTTTGTTGGCTAAAAAGTCGTTGGAAAAACGATGACAGGTCACTAAAAACGCCCACATTTGTCGGTTTAAATGCTGCTGACAAACAATGGATCACTAAAAAAATTGTCAGCTAGAAATTCACTGGAAAAACAATGATGGGTTGTTAAAAAACAACCATGTTTGTCGGCCAAAAAAATTGCTGGAAAAGCAATGATAGATTGCTAAAATTGCCAAATTTTGCAGACTAAGACGATGGGTCACTAAAAACACACCCACATGTGTCAGCTGAAAATCCGCTAGAAAAACAATGATGTGTTGTTAAAAAAAAAACACCTACTGTATGTTTGTCAGCTGAAAATCTGCTGGAAAAACAATGATGGCTTGCGAAAATCACCAAAGTTGGTTGGCTAGAGAGTTGCTGGAAAAACAACATGTTGCCAAAAAACACCCACGCTTGTCGCCTAGAAACCTAAAAAATACACCCACATTGGTCAGCTAGAAAGCCACTGGAGAAACAATGATGGGTTGCTAAAAAACAACCATGTTTGTCAACAAAAATTTTCTGGAAAAGCAATGATAAATTGCAAAAATCGCCAAAGTTTGCTGACTAAGACGCCACTGGGAAAACAATGATGGGTCACTAAAAACACACCCACATGTGTCAGCTGAAAATCTGCTGGAAAAACAATGATGGGTTGTTAACAAACAACCATGTTTGTCAATAAAAAATTTGCTGGAAAAGCAGTGATAGATTGCTAAAATTGCCAAATTTTGCCACTGGGAAAACAATCAATCAATCAATCAATTTTATTTATAAAGCCCAATATCACAAATCACAATTTGCCTCACAGGGCTTTACAGCATACGACATCCCTCTGTCCTTATGACCCTCACAGCTGATCAGGAAAAACTCCCCAAAAAAAACCCTTTAACGGGGAAAAAACGGTGTAGAA
>NC_065522.1:33397961-33404853 GCF_006386435.1 Epinephelus moara | reverse complement strand
GTTTTAAATGAGAATTAAAAGACAAATCTTGATCAAATATTACTCCGAGGTTTCTTACGGTAGTGCTAGAGGCCAGAGCAATGCCATCTAGAGAAACTATGTCATCAGATAAAGAGTCTCTGAGTTGTTTGGGGCCAAGAACAATAACTTCAGTTTTGTCTGAATTTAACATCAGGAAATTGGTGCTCATCCAGGTTTTTATGTCTTTAAGGCAGTTATGGAGTTTAGTTAATTGAAAACAACGTCACTTAAAAACACCCACATCTGTCAGCTGAAAATCTGCTGGAAAAACAATGACAGGTTGCTATAAAACACCCACATTTGTCAACTTATCTATAACTCCGCTGGAAAAACAAGGGGTTGCCAAATAAAGAAAATGTTTTTTTGCTAACAAGTCCCTGGTAAACCATAACAGGTCGCCAAAAACACCCACATTTGTTGGCTAAACAACTGGAGAAACAACGGTTCTGAAAAAATAACAGTGACAGGTCACTACAATAAAACAAAGGGTTTTGTTGTTTGTTGGTCTGGAACAGTGTCTGCAGCTTGGCAGGCGTCTCACCTCTGTGCCACACCATCCACCCTCCCCTCCACCTCCTGATGACCCATTCACTACATGACTTTAGAAACATTATATGATGCATATGAAATGGATTCCCTTTGAGCACAGGCATATTTCCGAGGTAGCAATCTGAATCACTTGCCAGAGCCTTTTCTCCCCAACACATTTTTAGAGGCTCTGCTCTTTGTACAGGCCTCAGTGTAAACGCACCGCCTGCACTGTCTGTATTCATGCCCCTTGTCAGGACTGTCATTGACCTTTACTTGAATCTAGTTCTAACCTAAACCCTCTTCGCTAACCCTCAAACAGTCCTTTAAAGAAATAAAGGACAAGACGTTTCTCTGTTTCTACAAACGTCTTCATGTTGCACATTCGTCCTATTTTACAAACATGTCCTCACTTGGCAAAATTGCTTCTTACTTTGCAGAATGTCCCCACGTTCCACACATCTCCTCCTCAAGTGTCTTCTAACTTTCCAAAACACACTCACTATCTAAAATATATCCTCACTCTCTAAAAGTCCTTGCTTTTTATAGATGTCCTACTTTTCTAAAACTGTTCTCATTTTCTTAACAAGTCTTGGTGTACAGAAATATGTTGTCACTTTCCAAAACTGATCTTACTTTTGCAATTTTTCTTAATGTTCTCAAAATGTCCCCACGCTCTAAAAGTTTCCTCACGCTCCCTGGCATCGAGCTGCCATTTGTCCTGGTTCTAATTCTTCAAACTGTGTTCAGCGAGATGTGAATTATCCTGAGTAACAGTAAAAGAAAAGAAGTTTGGTATCTTCCACGGAGAAAAACATAAATAACAGACACATCTTTTCAGACTTGGAGAGGTTGCACAAAGTCAGCAGCCGCGGTCAAGGTGTGAAGACGACTCCTGAATAATCTATGAGCACCTCCTTTACACATTAAACCTACTATACTTTAATAACGCGCCGAGCCTGAACGCTCATCCTGAAAGACGAGTAGATTCCCCGCAGTGCGGAGGTCGAAAGTTCAGCACCAAACAAAAACACTGTCTCCTACATTGTTGTGACACTGGGGAGGATTTAATGATTTCAGAAGGCATCATGGGATTTGGATGCAGTCTCAGAACTTGCTGAGCTTATTAATTATGAATGGTGTGAAGAGTAATGCTGCAGACGGAACATAATCTTTTGACATCATATCTTCTCTCTCAGGACGGTTCTGGTTCAACGTTTATTTACTCAGAAACACTAATGTCAAAAAAGCTTTGCTCAGACAAGTTCATGAAAAACAAGTGGATTAAACTCTTAAAGCTCCTGAACATCTTCCCATCTTTAGTCAGGCAAACTGGGAAAATACCAGTTGTTATTCATTCAGTTCATCAAATCGAAATTCTCCTTTTACGTGAAGAAGTCATATTATTAGTGGAGGTAATGATACACCGATGATGACATATTTATGAATGCAGGCATCGATTTTTGCCAATAAACAACTGACAACGCGACACGCTGTCCCTTTAAGTTTGTAACCAACATGATACCTTTTAATCTCAATGGAATCTCTTGACACAAATGTATATGTGACACAAAAAGGCAATTTATTATATTGGAAAGTAGAAATATGCTTGGCCGGTGAGTCACAAAGTTAATTTCAGACACTGTTAGGCTGACAAATCTGCTACATCTGAAATAGCTGTTGAGATATTTGGGTCTGGAGCAAAGTGGTGGACTGATGGATGGGCCAACATGTGCAAGAAGAGAAAATGATTCTGATGTAAAAGTGTAAGAAAATGTCATTTCTCATATCAGATGCCGTACCACTGTGCAACAAAGTACCGCGGGACACAAGATTACAACATGCATTTTTCATGTCACGGGGCCTCTGAGTTTCTCGGCATCATGCCTCAGTTGTTTTGATGTTGTGTGTTTGGTAAGTAGAACAGCTTCCCCAAGGAGAGCAGAGGTCTCCAGTTCAGCGGGAACAACACAGCCTGTCACTTTACATTATCCCAGCAATGAGAGGTTGCACCAGGCCGTGGCCTCAGCTCCGGCTTTTGCTCCCCTCTGCTTCCCTCAGCTTATTTTCTGCCTTGTCAAGCCTCTGTCTCTGGACTGTGGCCTGTGGAGATGTGTCACTGTGTGGCTCGAAGGACAAAGGCAGTAACCCATGCTGAGATGTAAATACAAACTACAGTCTAGCATTTGAGAGCATTGATTGAGTTTTGGCCTGAAAAGGGTCAGAAAAATCAAAATCAAGCCAACCTGACACTGTTGTGGATGAAACTCTTTTGTTTTCTACCTGCTCTGCACGTCAAGAAGAGGCAAGTCATTTTACTACTTCACATATTACTGAAAAGTCCAACCAGTTACAACCATCATGTTTTTAAAGGTGAAGTGTGTCAGATTTAAGGGGATTTGGTGGCATCTAGCAATGACGCAGATCTCAACCAGCTAAAAACTTCTGCTGGCCAGAATTGAGACTCACATAGGGCTTGAGAAACAATGACTTGGTTCCACCAAATGTTCATGGTTTGCAAAAACAACGATACCAAATAAAAAATGTTTCACATTAATGGGACCTTTACAGTCAAGTCGTTTCACCTCTCTAACTCCGTTTGGTATTGCCGGATTCAGGAAGCTCTCGACTTTTCAAAAATAACATTGTTTTTCTTTTATTTATTATGTAAATAATAATAATAAGGTGATATTTTATGGTGTTTCTGTGTCATAAACAACATCAGCTATCATAATCACACCTGATTTCAATAAGGTACAATGTTTGAAGCTGGCTGAGTGTTGTTTGATCACTGATAGTACTGTTTTGAAGTAGTGACTGACTTGTCATTTGGAGCTCCGCCTGGATCTTTTCATGGTAAAAACACTGTAGAATGGTCATGCTTTGAGCAGTCTTCTTCAAATTTGAAACAAGTGTTCATTGATAGTGTGCCTACAGCCCCACAGTGTCATTTACCTGCTCAGATGAAGCCACAGACAGTTATTCATCCTGAAACACATTTTTTATTTTATTTTAGGCAAAATCTTCAACTTGTTACTGACTTCAGAGGCCCATTACTCTGTCTCTGTATCACCTAGAGTGTTTCTGACACTTTCACAAGAAACTTCAGAGAGTTTTCTTTCTGGCAAGACCTCATGCATGCATGTAGTCAGAGCGGTTCAGAAGCTACAGTCATTTTAATTTGGGTATGTCATTTTAGGCGTTTTTGACACAAAATGGGGGTGGAGTTAAATCTGCAAGAGTGCACGTAGTTTTCAAGGACACCTCAGGAGTCCAGATCCTCACCAGCACCCTGCTTCCTCTGATCAGGTACGAACACGCTTTATCATAATTCTGGATCAAGTCCACAACTTAAAGAAAACAACCAAATAAAGAAACTTTTAATGATTTTTACAGTCTGTTGACAGTTAGATCAGATAGTGTTGGGACACGAAATCTGTCTCACCCACCTGAAGCAGCTCTAAGTACTTGCTAATCTGAGATCAAAACAAGCCAACACACACACACACACACACACACACACACACACACACATACATACATGCACACACATGCACACACACTATTGGCTCTCCCAACATCTCAAAGTAATTTAGAGAAACAAACAGCAGTAGCTGCTGGGAAATAAAGGCAGTATGAAAAGAGAATGTTAATGATCTCACTGTGGGACGTCTGCACATCGCCTGCACCCCTGAACCAAACCTCAGTTGGATAAAAATAAATGAAACTCTACAGTTAAATGTAACCAGACACAACCTTCTCCTCGCTGTACAATCCAATATAACAAAGTGTCTGTTGTACCTATGTTTGGGCTGAAAGCAACGTTAGAGGCAGCATCAGTTCATTAGCCCAGTTCCAGACCTCTGAATGACCACAGCTCCTTTCTGTTGTTTTCATGGATGGAGCAACAGTTGACCGATCAGAGCTTTGTAGGTGGAATTAAGAACTGGGACGTCCTCTTCTTACACAGCTGGCTGCCTACATTCCTTAAAAATAGCAACAGAGACACTTACGACAAGCACAGATCGAATGGACGCATTGATGCAGGCTCATGTATGTTGACTTGCAACATTAAGTGTTAAATCCAGCAATAGCAACCGCTGCTGCAGCCTCAAGGTAATGGAAAAAGTTGGGGGACAAATCTGTGAAGACCCTGACACACCAAGCCGACGGTTGGCCGTCGACCAAAGTCGGGCCGTTGGTGAGCGTCTGTTGGCCTAGTTTTTGCGGTGTGTCCCGCACTGTCGGCACTTCAGCGTCGGCGGCTTTCGGCCGATTGAGCATGTTGAATCAGCGGCGGAGCTTGTCGGTGAGAGAGATCACTCTGATTGGCTGTTCAGGTTTTATTTCCTCGCCCCTGTAGTGAGTGAGTGAAGTGGAGCCTGCGGAGGAAACACCGGGACCGTCTGGATGTAATAGTCCGTGGAGGTGCTGCGGTGCTCGGCTGCACAGATAGGAAACCCCTCGGCTGACAGGATGTACCACTCTCTCACTCCGCTCTCTCTCACGCAGGCGCAGAACGTACGTGCTACTTGGCCGTCGGATGTAGTCCGTGTAGTGTGTTCAAATGCAACTGACACAGGGCGACGTGAGGCGACGTAGATGACGCAACAGTTGGCTTTCATCGCCGCTAGTTCTTTGATGTTGGTTTGGTGTGTCCGCACCTTAAGTCACTACTGATTGGTTTGAGCAAAACAAACTAGAACGGGCAATTTCTTCAGAAAATGTATGTGATTGTTTGTAGCTGCTACTGTTTAAAAGTTATGGGAAGATATTCGATTGTTGCAAAAAGTCAAACGCTTAAATTCGCCCTGCAGAGCCCAGTGGAGCCACGTGCACCAACTGGCCTTTACTAAGCCTGGTCCTTGATCCTAAATCAGTCTGATGATCACTGAATTACAGTCTTTTAAAGTTGCATCTTTAAGATTTTGGCGGCACCTGTGGATGTTAACCCATCGTATTTCACAGAGTTGTTGGATGTTGATTGAGTTGCAATTGCATGTTACATTCAAGAGTTGTGGCAGTTTGGGTTTATTATAAAAAAGCTGAAATGTACAGACAACAGAAGAAGAAAGAGTCATGTGCTGATCAGGGGACCCAGTGTGATAACAACTGCAGCTTTTCTTTAGAGCTAACGAATGCTGACACAGGGAAATAGGACACTGGCGCATCATACTGTTTCCAAGGCTGTAAATAGCATAAAGAGCAAACAA
This sequence comes from Epinephelus moara, assembly GCF_006386435.1. NCBI lineage: Eukaryota > Metazoa > Chordata > Actinopteri > Perciformes > Serranidae > Epinephelus > Epinephelus moara. The sequence continues at coordinate 33,399,091 of NC_065522.1, read as the reverse complement.
AGCCAAAGGAAGAAGCAAATTAATGAGATAAGACATGAAAAAAAGGCAGGAACAAAGGAAGTTTGACCCGCCCTACTTACCCTGTGAGCTCCCTCGTCTTGCTGTTAAACTGTGTTTGAATAACTGAAGCCCACTGCATTAGGCTCGTGGAAAGTGTTTGAACAGAACAGTGGGTGTCTTTGCATTTTTAGTTTGGTGCCTTCATGGTTTCGAAATCTCAGAGTGCAGCTCAGCGGGAAGCCGAGCCTCGAGCCTGGTGGGAAGCCACAAGTTCAGTGTTAATAACATCATCAGGGAGCGTTTGTGATGCTGTGCTTTTAATATTTGATTATTTTATCCTGGGTAACGGGTCACTTCACACAACTTTGTAATGCAGCATGTTCATTCAGTACATGTGTTGAGAGGAGACTTAGCGCCATATATTGGTTAGGAGAGGAATGAGGGGGTTGGGGAATCTTACCCCATCGTACCCTATGCTTCACAGTCATAAAAGTGGCGTTCATTTATAAAGATTATCTTCCTGAGTAAGTTTGTTTGCCACAGAGCTTATTTTCCACAATAATCCAAGAATCCAATGGAAACATAGCACTGATGTTTCGTTGAGGGAACCACTCAGCAAACATTTGTATGAGGGGCCCATGTGTCAATGGGTGTTGAAATGGGCCTTATATTGGACTGTCCTCAGGTTCCATATTTGCTACAAGCCAATTGCCCACATGGGTGGGTTTATCCACATAAAATGTCCATGTTGGGCCCATACCCACTTAGTACCCAGGCAGTCCTACCATAACCCATGTGGGGCCCACTTTGGTAAACCCACCCAGGGACCCAGTGACAATCCCATATAGGGCCCATTTTAAGCCCATTTACAACTCTCTATAACTAAATATATCTCATGCCCCGTATGTGGTAGAGACATGAAACTTTGCACAGAGATGCCTCTCCTCATGAGGAACACATTTGCCTCAAGAACCCATAACTTCCGCTTATATAGATTTTCCGCCATTTTGAATTTTTTGAAAAACACTTCAAATGGATCTCTTCCTAGGAAGTTTGAGCGATCTGCATGAAACTGGGTGAACATAATCTAGGGACCAATATCTAAAGTTCCCTCTTGGCAAAGTTGGAAA
>NC_065522.1:33395447-33397832 GCF_006386435.1 Epinephelus moara | reverse complement strand
AACTGTCAGTGTGTCATTCTGTCAGTCAGTCATTCTGTCTGTCCCACGTTTTTCTACTCACTGACGTGGTCAATCTACTGTACTTTCAATAAAGCAATCGTACTATCAGCTTCACAAAAACTCTGTCTGAATACATTGCTCTTCTTAATGGCTTATTTAAACTGCAATTTCCTATGACCTGTATCCCAAACACACAACATGTGAAACTGTACGTGGGCAACTGTGCACTCAATGGGTATGGACTAGTTATTACAGGAGCAAAGGAAGAAGTCAGGTGAGGTAGCATAAAGAACTCAACCTACAGTGGTGTAAATTAAGTATTTTACGTAATAAACTTACTTAACCAGCCAGTAGCCTTGGTGCCAAACCATTTCACAATGTTATCCACCTGCGACCGTTAGTAGCCTGTCACTGGTACACTCCAACACTCATATACGTCGTATTTGGAGTAACTGGCAAACCACCTATTCCATCGTTCCATCGTTTAAGTAAACAACTGGACAGACCAGACCAGAGTTTGGACAGAGCTAGGCCAGTTGTTTTCCCATGTTCCCATTCTCTGTGCTAAGCTAAGCTAATTATCTCCTAACTCAAGCGTCATTACTGAAGACTGATTTTTCCACATGGTGAATAACTGAAACTGTTTCACAACGCTAACCACGTGTTTAAAACCACAACTGTCACGTACGTCATTTTGGAGGTCATTATCAAACAACCTGTTCTGTTGTTTAGGACACGTTGGATGTTTCTGTCTTCAGAGGAGACTTCTGTCAGAGAAAAGTTAAAGTCCAGACTGCACAAACATAAGGCAAAATGGTGATGCAACTGTAAGCAGTCTATTTATTTGAGCTGATAAGAATGTTTGGGTTTTGGATTTTCTTATCTTCCTCTGCCCCACAGAAGGCCGTCCACACCTTTATCTTTGAGTCAGACTCCTGCAGGTCCCAAACCAAATCCTCTCTCAGGCCTGCGGTTCATGGTGAACTGGTCACCAGAGGACACAAAGCCAGATTTATTTTCAACTTCAGCAAATGAAAAAACTCGAACTGTTCAATTCTGTAATGCTGCAGTTTGGACATTTAATATACTTAAAGAATAAGACTGGTGATGTTTTTATTTTTCATGTTCAGACTCAAACCAACAGTGAATGTATGTGTTGTGTGTTTATCAGAGCCTGATATATATTTTGCTCTGTGCCAGAGAGCTCCAGTCTTATCCAGAAACTATTAAAAACCAAGCAACAACATTTCAGGCTGAAAAATGAAGCCAATGCTGAAGTGCCATAAACTGAAGAACCACTTGAGGCTGGCTCCGTGTCAGTCAGTCTCTGTAGACCCCCATGTTAACATACCCATCTTTACAGCAGAAATAAAAATGGTTTTGGTCTCCATAGCTAATTTACCCTTTCATGACAACAGCACTGGTGGGTAAATTTTTATATAACTCACCTGTTTAGATTTCATTAACCCTTTAAGTTATGCTAAATTAAGTGCTGCCGCTTTAAGTGACGGCTGTCTGCTGACAGTCAGATCCAACCCTTAAAAGGGATTTATGGTTGTGTGTAGACCATTCACACGTAGCCTACACTGCTGTGAGCAGTTTTACTTGTGCGGTGGTGTGTCAGCTGTGTCACTCTGCAGTTACACCTCCAAAACACTAGTCGGCAGCAGAGGTTTCTGTGAAGTGCTGTAATAGTTGATTCAAAACATACATTAAACACACACTAAACACGGCTTAATAGAGACAGTTTCAAACACAAATCAGCTTCACTATAACTCGCAGCATTCACAGACAAACACTTGTCTTTATCTGGACACATTTTTGCCACAAATACAACATGCTAACGTTATTAGCACAAGCCTATGGCATTTTACATTGTATAAATTAGCCTAGCAGCTAGCTATCTTTTCCTCTTCTCATATGAAACCAGGGACAACAGCAACATTTAACAAAGGTAACGACACATAATTTGGCTCCATTACAGCTCACAACATTCACCGACAAAACAACTGTCTTATACTAAACACGTTTTCCAAGCAAATACAACATGCTAACGTTATTAGCGCCAGCCTATGGCATTTTACATTGTATTGATTAGCCTAGCGGCTAGCGATCTTTCCCTCTACTCATATGAAGCCAGGATAAATCCAGAAGTATAAATCCCTGAAGGATAAGGCAAGGCAAGGCAAGTTTATTTGTAGAGCACAATTCGTACACAAAGTAATTCAAAGTGCTTTACAGAACAAGAAAATGCATTAAAATCACAATACAAAATAAAAACATAAATAATCATTATAAAATGAACTTTAAAAGAGAAGAGTGCAGATAAGATCCTTTCAGTCATATGCACAGTGAAATGGAGTTGTTTTGAGCCTAGATTTGAAC
>NC_065522.1:33357982-33394805 GCF_006386435.1 Epinephelus moara | reverse complement strand
GGAGGGCGCGCAATTCCTTGTCTCCCCAGTTGCTCATCTTTACAGTGTCTGTCAGGTTTGTGTTTCCCTCTTGCTACTAGCTGCTCGCTAATTCCTGCTATCAGCTGTTTCCTGTTTATCCACCACCAGTGGGTCGCACGTGCGGCGTCATCAACAGCTCCTCCCACAAGTCATCAACAGCTCCTCCCGTGGCGGAAGGGCCCTTTGGTCTGTTTAAACTAAAAGGGTTCCACCAATATGACTACCCACATGATTTTTTTCTCAACCATACTGAGTGGTTTTTGAACCTAAACCTAACCAACGAAACTAAGGCTGATCCACAGCGCAAAGTTTCAACATATCTGCTACATAACAACGTGCAAATCTAACGTATCTGTGGTTTGCAGAGACGCACAGTGGCGCCTGGGTTCAGCTGAAAGCCACAGACAGGAAGTCAGACAGTACTGAGAGACACACTAACACATCCTTGATTGTGGTCTTTTCATGGGATTTGTGGACAGCAAGACGAGTACTGAACAACACAAGGCTTATCCTTTAATGGAAGCCACACCTGAGACTCACCTGAGTGCAGGTGTGAACTCCCAGTGTAAACACACAACCTTCAGTCAGGATTAATGAGCCTCAGTGCTGCCGGACAGCAGCATTAACATGTTTTACACGAACAGTGAGAGGGGAAATGTTTCAGCTCACAACCTGGATTGAACTGTGTGTGTGTGTGTGTGTGTGTGTGTGTGTGTGGCTAATGTGCCAAATGAGGAGGAACGACTGAAAATGTGTTGTTAATTATTCATACAGAGATGGGAGAAAGAGGGAGCGTATGTATCAGCTGCCTCCTGCCGGAGTAAGTTTGGCACTTACTGAATTTTTGATCACATTTAGTCAATAACTGTGTTTTGCCGGCGTGGTCTCTGTAAACAACACATGTTCAGTGTGTGTGTGTGTGTGTGTGTGTGTGTGTTCGAGTCCAGTTTTGATCTGATGTTTTCTGATGAGTGTGAAAAGCCCAACATGTGGACAGCATGAATATGTGGCGTGAAATCACATCATCTGGCACGCTACAAACTGAATTTGAATTTCTAATTAGTGAATCTTAACGCGCTCGCTCTGGGAGAATGTGACATTTAATCGGTAACTCTGGTGGCTTATGTTTCAAAGTCACAAACCAGAACTGGCGTGCTTTGAGAGAGGCAGTGTAGCTGGAAAAACAGATGTCCTGTCTCGCGTGTTGCCTTCAGAGCTGTCCGCTCACATCCGTTTGGAATATCTGATGAAAAATAAAAAGCATTTGAATCCGGGTACGTTTTGCTAATATATTCCAGTTTCTTGGAAAATGGCAGCCCCTTCCAGTTTGTGTTTGTTCAGTTATTTGCCAAATTATGTCTCGGCTCTGAGCAGTTGCCAGGCAACCAACGGAGACTCCAGGAAGTTGCTGCTATAAAATTTTAGTTTTTAATTATTCTAAGGAATTTCGTGTGGCAAGGACAGCACATGTAGGTCAGGAGACAACTCAGTTACAAACTTGGCTAATTATTTTTTCAGTGTCTCACAGGTCCCAACTCCATGAAGACGTGTAGTCATTAAGAACACCCGTTAGATTCACTTTTAAATCTAATCAAGCCTGTAAAGGACTTTTAACCCCCTGTATGGTGGGCCGTCACCAGAGGAGTCTGTCTGTATAACATGATGTTAATTCCACCACAGAAGAGACTTGATGATCACTGGAATCTGTTATTGGCCAGATAAGCTAAAATAATGTGTCCCCAGGTAACACATTAAAGCAGTGTCCCCCACAGAGGACATGACAACCTGTGTGACATCATCGCAGACCTGCACACACTTCAGCGCAGTCGGTCCAGCTTATTCCATCTGACCTCATAAAGTGACACAAAAGCAAGTGTTGCCACCGAGACCTGTTTGGTGGCGCCAAGCTAAAAGAAAACCGACTCCTATCTGTTGCCTCTTTAATGCTTTGTGTTTGAAGCATTCTGAAATTAATGTTTTCAATAATTTACCATCATTCCGAGGCCCCCTGTTTGGACCCTGAGGCCTCCTTGTGGGCCGTGGTCCTCCCGTTGAGAACCACTGCATCAGAGTGTTAAAATAATAATTTCCAGGGCCAAATCAAAGAACATACAAATATATAATTCATCATCAAAAGCCAGTATCTTTACATTCTCATTGTCAACCACAATACAATATTTACGCCTTAAAACCTTTGGGGCCGCCCAGGTCTCAGATTAATGGTGTTATCTGGCATCATTTGAAGCCCCGATGCTAAATATCATAAAACTCCAAGTAATAGCCTGAGTTATCATTTGCTGGGACAGGCTTTTAATTCCTTCCACACAAACTGTTGCTCAGCAAAGATGAAAAATACAATTGTTTATTTAAACCAGTGTCAATATTAATGGTTTAAAAATGAAGCTTTCACTAATTGATTATGAGTCATTAATTTGATGTAGATCTGAGAGACTGTGCATCAGAGAGAGAGTTATTACGTTATTTGGCATACTGACACAACACCACTTTATCCTGTTAAAACAATCCTCACAACTGCAATTGAGTTTTATAAGAAACTCTTTTGATTCCGTTGGACACTTTCAGACTAAAGGAATATTAATAACTCACACACATGTGGTTACGTTTAGCCGACACACACACGTGGTTACGTTTAGCCAACACACACATGGTTACGTTTAGCCAACACACACACGTGGTTACGTTTAGCCAACACACACACGTGGTTACGTTTAGCCAACACACACACACACACACACACACACACACACACACACACACACACACACACGTTACGTTTAGCCGACACACACACGTGGTTACGTAGAGCCGACACACACACGTGGTTGGGTTTAGGAAAAAAGAACAGGGTTTGGTTTTACAATCTTAGAGGAAGTGAACACGAGCCTCCTGGGTGAAAGTCCGTGGTTGTTGGACCAATCGATCACCCCTCCCACCCACCCTACTAGAACTTCCGCCACCTAAACTTTCGTTGTTGTCACGCCACGTTTCCCCTGATGCTGCCATTAAACAATAACGGCGACTGACCACAATGCCAATGTGAAGAGACCACTTTTTTTGTCAGAGTTTGACGCTGGAAGTCACTGACCAAGTGCCGGTTTTCAGCCACTTCAGCGTGAGACCGTGTTGGTCTCATCTGAGTTTACCTGAGTGAATCCGTGCATGCTGTGACAAAATGTCAGGTTGTGTTATTGACATAAAGTTACTGTGGTTAGGTTCAGGAAAAGAAACATGGCGAGGACGTACCTCAGAATCAGGGGAAAGTCCCAGGTGAAGGTCTTTTTTTTCTTGTGACCCATCCACCACCCCAACCTGCCTCCTTACAAGCGCTCGAGAGTGCTTCCTTGTTACTGCCGTCAGTGCATCGGTCATGTGGTAGCAGCCTTTCAAAATACGTGGGATATGTACGGATTTGGTCGCCCTGCTTTTTGTAGGAAAACATACCAAAAACTTGTGAGAACAGCCTGAATTGAGCGCGTAACCAACACTATATGAAAGATCTATGAAGCATTAATAGTGCAAGAGAAGATGAATAAAGTAAGTATATGGGCATGTTTTTGCCACTGCTGTAATCTTCAGGGTCTCAATTAGTAGAAAAGTGATGCTCCTCTGAGCTGCAGCCCCTCTGCGTGATTTACAAAAACACTGCGCAGCTTCAGGGCGACACACTGAGATTCAGATAATCAGGGCGACCCCCTCCTCGTCTTAAAAATCTTGCTAAATGTCTGTGTCCTGCTGGTTAAGACGCCTGTGACCCGCGGAGGCCGACGGGCCGACTGTGAGGTTTCTAATTGGCTGAGGGAAGGTGTGTGTCCGGTCATCGTCTTCATCTGGCCTTAGACGGTCTGAAGATTGTCTCTGCCTTTGGGAGGTAATTAGTTCCACCTCCAGACCAGAAGGTCAGCATTTATATTATATGAGAAATTAACCAGCACGCTGATAATGATGTGTGTGTGTGTGTGTGTGTGTGTGAGAGAGAGAGAGAGAGAGAGAGAGAGATTAACTGTGGCATAGCATTAAGGTTCCCACTGTGACATAAGGTCACCTTATTAAGGATTAACAGCCACTGCTGTGACACTTAAACTATGTGTTTTATGCATCACAATAAAACCCATCAGTCAATCCTTGAGTTTTAATTCATCGTTACAGAGTCACAAAATGCAAGGAGCTATTTTAGGCACCCCTGGTTCAGGAAATAAAGGTCCCATTCATTTTCCCCATGGACAATGTTAGGTGACTCACAGTTGAAGCACTTCTACAGCTTTCAATGGCACGAAACTTTGCTGGCTGAGTCATCACAGCGGACATGCACACCTACCAAATATCAAAAACGTGTGGTGCAGACCTGTAAGTCAGCACAGTACACGGCTGTCAGCTCATTAAACTTTATCTCCATCTTTAGTCTGATGTTGCGTCCACTCTAATCGATTTCCACGGGGGAGGAGGATTCCATTTTCCTTATCCAATCACTAGAGACGAACGTATCTAATGTCATTTCAAATCCACACTGGCACGAAGTAAAACAAACTATGACGTTGGTCGATATTGAAAACACGTGTCTATGTAGATAAGTCTTGATAGCAGCATCTATATCATCTATAACAGTCACCATTGTTGTTATTTCTCCTCATTGGCTCTGGCCCACCCTTTGGTAACGTGTTCGTCCCCCCACTCATTGGATTTTTGGATTGTCACCTGAGAATCCGCTGTTCATGTCAGTATGCCAGACAAATCACTCAACCCAGTGGAACAGGAAGATTCAAAGGTCCTGACCCGGGCAGTTTCATATATGTTGATAAATTTTATTCTTTCATGGGTGTCACAGAGGTGAGATTAATTTTTGTGTCCTGATTTCCTCTGCATTTTCTTTGCACTGGTTTGGATCAGTGTGTTCCGAGTGGACACGTCAAACAACCTGCAGCAAAGGTGCCCTCTTGGATGGCGCTATGGTAGATGAAACATGATAAAGGGCGCTCTAGAGTAGAGGAGAAAATATCCAGTAAGAAAAACGTGATGAAGTGCCCTCCAGTGAAGAAACAATGATGATGATGCCCTCTAGGGTTCTCCTACAGTAAAGACAACGTGAGTGTCCTCTAGAGTGCCCATCTAGTAAAGAAAATGTAATTAAGTGCTCCCGGAGTGCCCTTTCAGTAGAGAAAACATGATGCATTGAACTTTAGATTTCCCTTCAAGTAGAGAAAACATGATTAACTACCCTGTAGAGCGCCCTTCTAGTGGAGAAAACGTAAAGAAGTGCCCTCTAGAGTGCCCCTCCAGTGGAGAAAACGTGAAGAAGTGCCCTCTAGAGTGCCCCTCCAGTGGAGAAAACGTAAAGAAGTGCCCTCTAGAGTGCCCCTCCAGTGGAGAAAACGTGAAGAAGTGCCCTCTAGAGTGCCCCTCCTGTGGAGAAAACGTAAAGAAGTGCCCTCTAGAGTGCCCCTCCAGTGGAGAAAACGTGAAGAAGTGCCCTCTAGAGTGCCCCTCTTGTGGAGAAAATGTAAAGAAGTGCCCTCTAGAGTGCCCCTCTTGTGGAGAAAACGTAAAGAAGTGCCCTCTAGACTGCCCCTCTTGTGGAGAAAACATGAAGAAGTGCCCTCTAGAGTGCCCCTCCAGTGGAGAAAACATGATTAACTACCCTCTAGAGTGCCCTTCTAGTGGAGAAAACGTGACATGCCCTCCAGTGAAGAAACAATGATGATGATGCCCTCTAGGGTTCTCCTACAGTAAAGACAATGTGAGTGCCCTCCAGGGTGCCCTTTCAGTAGAGAAAACGTGATGAACTAGCCTCTTGAGTGCCCTTTCAGTAGAGAAAACGTGATGAACTAGCCTCTTGAGTGCCCTTTCAGTAGAGAAAACATACTTGAGTTGAGTGCCCTCTACAGTGCTGTTCAAGTAAAGAAAACATAATGAAGCACCCTCAGGGTGACCTTAAAATGAAGAAAACATGATGCCTCATTGAGTGCACCCTTGTACCCAACAATGTGAACTTTGGCCCCCAGACAGCTCGAGTCTGACACCTGGTATAAAAGGATCTAAACAAACCAAGGAATTTGAGGCTTGATCATCAGCAGGAGCCTCCTTTTCCTACACTTTGGTGTTAGCTTTGCTGGAGACAATGAGCAGAGCAAAAACACCAATACACCACCGTCCTCCGCACAATACCGATAAGGTATATCAACCAAGAAAGCTTGACAACAACCAGACCCTCCAGCATCTCAGGACAACTCATTCCCCCCGAGTGCTTTTGGACTACCTCAGTTATCTCTGCCAGGGAGTTCCTCCAAGTGCTTCTTTCCCTGCTCCACTGGGTCTCCAGTTGTCACATAGCTTGGATGTTAGACAACAGAACAGGGTGTTTACTTCTGAAGAGAAGGTCGATGAAAGTTGTTATTCAAGGCATCAGAGGTCAGAATGAAAACACAAAAAAAGTCTGAACTTGTTAATTTCAGGGGTGGAAACATCAGCGTCTGAGTCGGAACAGTGAGTCACATCTGAGGGAGGAGAGACTCTGACAGAGATAAATGTCAGATGGAAGAAATATAGAAACGCTGACAGGGAGAGGGGAAGATGATTTGTGTTTACAGATGGGCGATAGAGAGAAATCCAATAGAAAAATGGAAAAGCGAGGGAAAGGTGTGGAGGAGGAGAACAAGAGCGAGAGATGAAGATGAAAAGAGACACAGAGTGACTCAAGTGTGTCTATTTTAGACTGTACTCTCTCAGTCTTTCTGTAATCTGTGTGTGTGTGTGTGTGTGTGTGTGTGTGCGTACGTGCGTGCGTGCGTGCGTGTGTGTGTGTGTGTTGTTGCCTTTGAATGCTGGTGGAAGATTTGACTGTTTCATCATGTGTCTCTGTGATAGCTGCTGATATCAAGTCTCTAAGAGAAAGATACCATCCAGTCACCAGAGGAAAGTGTTGGCATTGTAAGTATTTGCAAACACAAATATGTTACGCCTACTTTGCACATTTCATACATGCATCAATGTTTTTGAAATGACGTAGTACAAGAGTTGACTTTGTCATTGGGAGGTGGAGGAGAGGGCGGATGGTGTGTCACCTGGGTGAGACCAACAAACAACAAAACCGGGTTTGATTTGGTGATTCGTTGCTTTGTTTCCAGTTGTTTTTTGGCATCACACGTTGGTGCATTGTAGCCACCAGTCACCGTTTTTCCAGCAGGATAGTGGCACGAAGAGCGGTTGTTTTTTACCCAGACAGCGCTGCTTTTCCAGCGGAGATTGTGTCTCCAAACCTGGGTATTTTTTTGGCCCTCTGAACTCTGCAACAGAAATGGTCCGCTAAAGACTATATCGGTATTTTTGTTTATTGTGACGTCATTTCTTGAAGTATCTTCCAATCTTTCATATCCCGTAAATCTGTACAACCTAAGCTAAAAGGTTACGTGAGTCAATAAACCATAATAACTGATTAAAGTATTGGAATGGGAACATATATGTACATAAACTTGAACATGTTTTTCATCAGGTTTTGCAAAATAAAAACACAAAACATGTTGATCAAAAGATTTTTAAATGTAGAAACATGAACGCAGCATTTCCTAACACTCTAAATTATTTGAACTATTTATATTTAGTTTTTGAGATATGTCCATTTTTATGAGCAGGGAGCAAATGCACTGTGATGGATTCATCATTCATTCCTCTGGCACCACCCCATGTTTATGCACCACATGTAATGTAGCACAATGATGTTATCGTGAGAGGAGGACAAAAGCCTCAGCTCTCTGCTGCAAAAAGAATTAATGTTTTAGCTATTATGGTTTTTATTTTAGATCGATATATATACAGGATTGTGGAAACAGCAGTCTCTCACGGCCACCACAGGGAAATTCTGAGTGGAGATTCTGGTATAATTACGGTGGAATGCTGCATTCGCATAGCACGTATGGTCAGGTAATGTAAGGTCATGATGTGGTGACGGGAGAGACAAAAGCCTTAGCTCTCTGCTGCTAAACAAATGAATGCCCTAGCTATCATGGTTCTTATTATAGATCTATTTAAACAGAATCATGCAAACAATGATTTCCTGCAGCCTTCTGCAGGAGCTCTGTTTTTAAAGGGTTAACTCAAACATGGTCTTTTCCTAACCATAGCCAATAAGTTAACCACGTGTTGTAACGTAAAGTTTCAGTGTATCGGCTACATAATAATGTGCTGATATAATGTATCTGTGGTTTGCAGAGACAGACAATGGCAACATTTGTTCTGGCCATTGCTTTAGAGGACACTCAGTAGCTGTGCAACACGTTCTCATCCCAAGTCGTCACATATCGCAGCTTTGTGAGCGGCCTTTCACGTCTACATATGCACTAAGCATCCTCTTGCGTCTGCTGTTGATGTTCGGGGATGCTGCAACCAACGCTGGCACATCAACAAAAGCATGTGGTTAGGTTTAGAATAAAACATAATGGCTTGGCTCTACATTCATACAGGAATCAAGCACCAGGTTCCAGGGTTTGTTGGACCCATCCACCACCTGTCCCAGCTGCCCTATAGAGACTTTCTAGCTCCTTATATTATGTTGTTACCCACAGCGTTTCAACCTGACACCATCTAGTAGTGTATCATAGTGCCGCGACAGGTTCCATCTGGCCATGTGACAAATGTGCATATCATACTACTGCAAAAGGCGGATTTTGGCGTCAGGTGTCTGACACCAAAATCACTGACAAAGCAGCAGTATTAGATGACTTTGGAATGAGACTGGGCAGGGCTATGATAAGGTAACGAAGATAAGGTCAGGTATGACCGGGATATTCAGGTGTCATAGCAGCATTGAGAATGAAACACGAAGGTGCAGGTTAGTGAGGGGAAACAGCCGAACCGAAATAATAAGAAACACCGAGCGACTGGCCCTGGATATCTGCTCTGGATCTCTGAGGGAGTGAAGGCGTGAACACATGTAGTCTGTCAGTAACTTTACATATAGATATGTTCTTATGTATAGTTGATCAAAGAGATATTCCCAAGTGTTAACCTTACCTGCTTCTTTCACCCTAAAACCATCTGTTACCCCTGAAAAAAGGTCTAACAAGTGTCCTCACTTTGTCCAGATGTCCATATTCCACACATTTCTTCACTTTACAAAAATGTCTCCGCTTCACATTTATAAAATGTGCCCATGTTCCAAATATCTTCATCCTCAATGTCCATATTTTTTTGTCCTCATTGTCGAAAAAGTCCTTCACTTACACAAATGTCCTTACTCTGCACAGATTTTCTTAAAATGTTCTGACCTTCCACAAACATCTGTACTTTCCACAAATGTCTTCGTTTTCCAACAGTGTCCTCACTTTGTCTAAATGTCCTCATATTCCTTAAATTTATTCACTTCACAAAAATGCCACCACTTTACACGAATGTCTTCACTTGAACAAAATGTCACAATTTTCCAAACATCCTCATCCTCTCTTTCCACATTTTTTTGCCCCCAAATTCCCTTACTTTCTAAAAAGTCCTTCATTTACAAATCAGTTCTTTTCATTTTGCACAAAATTTTGTGATTTTGCACAAAATATTCTGTTTCCAAAACGTGCTCTCTCTCGAAATGTGTTTAATTCCACAAATGTGCTCTTTTTTCAACAATATCCTCACTTTGAAAACTGTGTCCGCACTTTTCAAGAATGCCCAAATTTTCCAAAATGTCCAGACAGTCAATTCTAAAACTCAACTTAGTTCCTACCAAGATAAATGTACAGATACATCCAGCACTCTCCTTGTGTGTGTTTGAAATGTAAATCAACCAAACATCATAATGACCGAACTAAACTAATGACCTATCCTTTCAATGTACACATGTACCTCATGTACAATGAAGCTCTATAATTCTTTTCTACAATAACTTACATCACTGCAGTAACATCTTTTGAAGCAGGGTCCAAGAAAACATTAAAGACAGAAAAATCTGCTCTAACCAGGCTTTGAATTTTCGTTATTCTCAGGGCAAGGACACTTGCCTGCAATGGAGCGATAATTTGACAGCGTGACGGCCACATGCCAGGGCATCAAGGCCATTAGTTAAAAAGGCAATTTTTTTTCACTTGACTGGGCGAATCCATTTCTGAAAGCATTCATGTTTTTCTCAATCAACGGTGCAACACCTGGAGTGAAATAAAAACAGGATTTTTATCAAAATAAGAATTTATTTTTGAATGTTTTTAAGACTTTGTTAAAGCAAGTTTTAATATTGTTTGGATGCAGTGTGATGATCATACGAGTATATATGGTGATATATGGTGACATCATCAAGTATACAGTATATGTTTGAGACAGACATACACACCATGTGTAGTTTACATATTTTGTCATGCATCAGATTTATGTATGAGACTGTTCCCTCTGGAGAAAGAGTCAATAACATTAATTAGTAATAATCAGTAATTCATTCTGAATGAACCCTTTGCTAAGCCCCACCCCTCAAACGCAGACTGGCCAATTATAGCATAGCATCAGCCAGCTCCGACCAGGGTCTGACAACAACACAGCTGAGCCCGTTGACTCTAATGCAGTCGTTTCAGATTCCCTTCATTTTCAGGCTGGTTTTGTGGATTCGGCGTGAAACGTTCAGCCTTGAATACGTCGAGTATTAATGATAGTTCTAACCTGGGGAAGTTGACAAAAAAGTTCTGATAATATTAAACATGTTTGATTTTATCAGAATGTCAAGGCGAGAAAAAGACTTAAGACAGTTCGGACGCAGTTTTATAACCACGTTACACCAGACGATTGCGACTGTGGGTGCTCGCACCAACTGATGTAAAACTGTATTTATTACCAAATCGGACGTTAGTCGGCAACAGTGAAGTTGCTTGAAAAGTTGTTTGTAAAGCCGAATAAGTTTCACTGTCACTGCACTTGGTGCTCTGAGAGTGTGGCGCTCTGAATAACTTAACGTTCCGAATTCACGAATGGTCCAGTTTGTGCTGAGTGGGTTCTGGCATCCAGAGCGAACATTTACAGATGCATCCAACTGTTGACCAATCAAGTACTTGTGCTTGACACGTGAGGGCAGAGAGGCAGGACGGGAGAGCAGGCAACACGGCCACAGTGTCTGATGGGCATACAATCTCAAGAAGGACATCGAGGCCTGACAGAGGGGCGTGGCCTCTGTAGCTGCTGGTAAAATTCTGCTCTGGTTCTAATCTTGTGGTGTGTGTATGTGCTGATGGCTCTCGGATCTAACAATAAGCAGAGATGCATTCAAAGTCAGAAATCCATGATACACACAATAGGTTAAAAAGGGCATCGATCTGACAGCTGCATGCATAAGACCTCTGTTTAGCACCCCGCTGTTGCAATATTCATGTTATACTATAGAACATAGAGTCGTATGGTGCATCAATACTTAACAGTGGGAGATAATAACTTCAGCAAACAAGCAATACAATAATCTTTAATAAAAACTACATATGTGAACAGCCACACTCAGTCATGCCCAACAAAGCAGCCACACAATTAATTAGAGAGCGAAATGGAGATTAATCCCTTTGCTAACACTGATTATCATAAAGTGCTGCCGGCGTCGTCTCCGTGGGTCTCTGGGTTGGTTTTAACTTAGAACACCAGATTGCTCCATGTGAAAGAAATATGTCTGAACTTTTCAACTCCAACGCTGGGGGAGGAGAAATCTGCAAGAGACAGCAGAGACGAGGAGACAGCGTAGGGGGAGAAAGACGGGAATGAATTAAGAAAAGGAAGATTTAGGAGGGAGGAGGACGAAAAAAGGAAATAATGAAAGATGAGTGACTTTGGGGTTGTTTGGGGGAACTGAGAGAGAATGGGGAGAGAGAGTGATGTAAGTCAGTTTGATGTCCTTTAGTCCATCCATCCATAAAATTCTGAACTATCTGTGTTTATGACGGCTATAGAGCTTCATCCTAACTGCCATCCATCCTTTATTTTATCTATCAATCTATCCATTCATTTTTCTATTGATCTGTTTTGCACTAACCCATCATTTGATCCTTTTTCTCTTTCATCCATTCATTCATCCAATGTATCCAAATGTATCCAAAACCCTCCCCAAAATTCATCTATACATCTATCTATGTTCCGTCCTTTTCGTCATTCATCTGTCCTTCTGTCCACTCACCAATCCGTTGATTCATTATCCAAAAACAGGTTAACCCATCCAATCATCATTCCGTTCATCCGCCCATTTGTCCAACCATCTATACATCCATTTATCCTTCTATCCAAGTATCTGCCCAACCATTTTTGCCTCTGTCAATTTGTTGACCATCCATCCATCCATCCATCCAGAGGTGTTGTTTACAGCAGCTGACAAAGCTAACATGTATTTGCAAGCTAGATATGTAACATGGTGGAGGAAGTATTGGCTTCATTTGTTTTGTTTGATTATATTTCATGTTTGTTGTGGTTATTTTATATTGTATGATTTTACACATTGTTTGTAGTAGCGGGGCGGCAGTAGCTCAGTCCATAGGGACTTGGGTTGGGAACCGGAGGGTCGCCTGTTGGAGTCCCCGTCCGGACCAAAATATGGAGCGTGGACTGGTAGCTGGAGAGGTGCCAGTTCACCTCTTGGGCACTGCCGAGGTGCCCTTGAGCAAGGCACCGAACCCCCCAACCGCTCGGGGCGCCTGACCAAGGGCAGCCCCCTCACTCTGACATCTCTCCACTTTGTGCATGTATAGGTCCTGTTTGTGCATGTGTGTGTCTTTCGGACCTGTGTGTAATTGACAAGCAAGAGTGAAAACATTGAATTTCTCCTCAGGGGGATTAATAAAGTGAATAAACTTATAAACTTTTAAATGGTTTGTATTTCTCGTTTATGTTGGCGATAGACACAGCCCAATTGTTTTTATGTTCTCGGGTTGTCCGTCATTCTGTCAATTCCTACTTTCGTCTGTGTGTCAGTCCCATTCTCGTGATTGCAATATCTCAAGAATACCTTGAGGGAATTTCTTTCAATTAAGCACAAACGTCCTATTGAACGATGGAATGATTCGATTTTGGTGGTCAAAGGTCAAAGGTCAAGGTCAGTGTGACCTCACAAAACATGATTTTGGCCATAACTCAAGAATTCTTATGCTATTCATGACAAACTTTTCACAAATAGGATAAAATGATGAAGTGGTGACATTTTATATCCAAAAGGTCAAAGGTCAGCTTGACTGTGACATCATCATGTTTTAACGTCATATCTCAGGAACAGAAGGGGAGACATTTGGTCAGATACTGAATTGGTGACTCTAATCTTGAAACTGTGCTGATTTTATAGATCTTCTGTATGTGAAGCATCCATGTTTTCACTGACATGGATGGAGACTAAGGGCCCGTCCCAATACCCTCCCTCAGCCCCACCCCTAGATTTGTGCGTTCCCGCGAGGGGTAGTGGTGTCCCATTTCCTTTTTGCGTGTAGGGGTAGGGGGCATAATGAGGGGTAGTGGGTATGAAAGTAGCCCTTCGGAGCGAGGGATTTCAGATGCTGACTTGCCAGCGAGGGGTATAATTTGCCATGGCTACCAACGAGCAAGAGACGGGGTAAAAAGTTCATACATGTGCGTATAATTTCACAGATTAACATGGAACTTTTGTAAAAACGTTTTCAAATAACTGTGTATTTGTGTAGAGAAAGGTATGACAATTTTTTATTGCTATTCATGATGTCTAGATTGGAGTTGACAGAAAGCTAGCCAGCTAGCTAACATTACTGTCGTCAGGTTGCTTGTTAGCTAGCTAGCTAGCTCGCACTATCTGGCATATGTCATCTGTCCTGTTCTGCAAAATTGTCGGATTTTTCACATTACGATAACACGCCAGCTAGTATAACTATGCTGCCTCGTAATGTTAGCTGGTTAGCTAGCTAGCTAGCTAGCAGAAGTCATCTGTCGTTCATCAAACGAAGCATGATGAATACAGCAAACGCGATCGGTAGGATGAACTCAAGTGGAGACTCCATTGTAGATGCCGGTTGGAAATGTAGATGGTAAAAAAAAAAGTGTAACGTGCCCGGCTCGCAGAGCTAGTTATCCCTGTACTTGGTTTTAATTTGAAATGACATATTGCTTGTTTTGATGTGTTTTGTCCTTTTTTTAGACTGTTTTAAAATGTTGTTTTAAAACTTGCCCTTCTTAGAACATTTACATTTTTCTAAAGTCTTAACTAAACTTGTTGTTATTGTGTTTATGTATTAATAAATTACTGCCATTTCCAACTTGATTTTAAGTCATCGCTCCGTGATTACTCACTGTCGCTCTCTACCCGATCTAAAGAACTGCTTTTAGAAAAACCCCACCCCTGCATTAAAGTTGGCATGGATACGATCTGCTAGTCGACAAAATCAACAGTTGCCAGCTTAAAGTTAGAAGTTGCTTTTGTCTACCTTCACGAATTGTTTCACTAACTGGCCGATAAGCCTTACCGTTTACTGAAGTGCAGTTTAAGATCATCTCCAGACAGGGGTGGACTGGGCATTTTAGCCCAGATCGGCCCACCACAGTCGATCACACAATTATACCCCCCAAAGAAGACAAAGGTTTCCATAGGACAGGATTTTGTGACAGTTTCCTCTATTCTCTCTGTTTCCTCGAAGGTCAGCACTGTGAGGACAACTTACGCCAAAGCTCTACATGGATTAACTGCACCTCAGTGGATGAATCCATTGATTGTAATAATGAATTTGGGCAACCCGGTCTCACGGTGACTTCCGGCGTCACACTGACAATAAAAGCCATTCTTTCGTGTCAGCATGATATGCAGTTAGTTGCCGTTATTATTTAACATCAAGGGGAAATGTGGGTGGACAACTATGTAGGTTAAGGCAGTGAAAGTAAGGCGGGTGGGAAGACTAGTAGATCTCCCAGAACGTCAACAACCAACACACCCAGGGTACCTTGGACGTCATATGTGGACGTGGAAAGTCCATGACCAAACGTGGACATGTGACGAGGTCACAGTGAGGACGGGTTGATGTGAGTTTAAAGTTTTGCCGTCATAAATGCTGATGTGACCAGACCACCTTTATTTTTTCATCCATATCTCTTCTGCCATTTTTCTATTTTTCAAGGAAAGGTAAACTAAACTTTTCATCTGTTGTTATCTGACAGTTTCTGCTGCTGTGGTTTGACTCATGCAATCTGACATTTCCTCACAGCCTTGGCTGTTTGAAATGAACTGAGTGACGCTAGTTCAGGTTTTGTTATTTGACTGTCTTTGTAACGCACCATGAATCCGGGCTGCATAACACAACACGCAGTCATCACACTTCAGGAAGACACAGTCCATCACCTTCGACACCTATTAGTTTGATTATCAGAGTGTTAAATCTGCCGGCCGATAAAACATTTGAAATGCCAAAACGTCTCTCAGTAAACCGTCCTCACTTCTCCTCTGGAAGCACAGAGGCTGTTTTCCATTTGACTGAAAGTCAATAACTCGGATCTCATTTGTTTTGACATCAAAACTCACTCGCTCTGCAGCTCCTCTGCTCTCACTCAACATGAGCTCAATAACTATGTGAAGCAGTTGGATGAGAACACAGGCATAAAACAGCAAACATCTCTGGAAGGCTCACTGACGGTGACAAGCCATTAAGTTCAGGAAATTGATTTGTAGATTGAAAATCCATTTAGGTTTTGAAAAGCTCCCAGTCGGCTGAAACAGTCTTTCAAAGTTCAGAGAGCAAGTTTTTTTTTCCTCTAGCGCAAGATCGATGAAATCACAGGAGTAGATGGCTGGTGGTGTGTGTTTGACATGTCCTGACAGTACAGCTCACGCCCCAGCTGACCAGGGCCAAGCAGCCTCACCTCAACACATATGTTCCCGGTCATTCATACATGCCAAGGAATCCTCTGGTGTTTCATCTGCTGCTTCGAGCATTGTTTTAAACCGTGTCAGCAAACATTAAACTCTAATTGATTGGTGTTTTCACTCTGCTGGTTTTTAGTTTGAATAGAAAAGGAGCCAGAACTGACTTCCAAGCATCTACAGAAACTATTCATGTGAGGAAGACTAACAAAAGAGATGCTTTCAAGTCAAGGAGAAGCAACGATTTTCTGAACTGTGACTCCAAAACAAATCACTGCTGATGTTGTTTGACAAGATGGTTGAAAAAAGATCTGTTTCATCTGAATGGATCTTTAGTCTGAACAAAAGGAACCAATCCGACCTGGCCAAGAGCGGTACGTTTTATGTTTGGAGTGTGATTTCTCCCCAGAAGGTGATGTTGTCTCTCTTGCCCCAAGTTCAACTTTGTTTACTTGACTCAGACTTGTTCAAGAAAATCAGCCAAAACATTAAAAACCATCGCTCAGGGGAAGTGAATAACTCTAATCATCTTTGTTGTTGCTGGGAAACCTTGGGTCCTGGCATTCATGTGATTACCACTTGACATGCACCACCCACCCAAACTGTGTTGAAGGCCAAGTACGCGGGTCAGTCATGGCAACAGCACTCCAAGATGGCTGTGCCCCCTCCAAACAAGCAATGCACCATGCCCGGACACAAAAACTGCTCAGGAATGGTCTGACAAATGCAGGACGTAAAATTAACTTTTTACCTCTCCTGCCATTGGCTAGTGACCTCCAAAAATTTACCGGCCAAACAAAAAAATCTTGCCTTGTTTGACTAAAAATAATGACCTTACGTTTTTAGTATGAAAATCCAACTTTAGGAAAATCAAACCCTGTCCTCTGTGTTTCTTTGGCGTGCTTGTGGCAAAGGCTGCAGATCATTGTGTTGGTGTGGGGGTCGTAGGTCAGCCATGACCGCGGCTGGCCAGCCTTGTCTAGTTTCCATTTTTCAATAAAACACTGTGCGAGATTTGTACTCTGTTTAACTGCCTGTTCTTCTTCTACAAGTCCAACATGTTCATCTTTGTTTTTCCTCTTTTCTGGCGGTGGCTTCACACCAGGAATGTGTCGCCACATCTTGCTCAGAAGTTACCATAGAATGCCCAGGAAACAAGTTCTGGATGTCATGTGTTCGGCCAATGGCGGGTGTGTGTTTTTGTTTTACACGCCAAACTCTTTTTCTACCCGCCATTGGCGCTTGGCGGGTGTTAATTTTACGCCCTGGATGAACATGTCAAATAAGTAAAGGTGTCACCCTGACCTCCACATTCCTCAGACGACAATGCGACCGTGGAACCATGGGACATGCCATTGCCCCAGAGCCAAGACCGATCCATGGTGGAGCCTCCTTGGAAAGGACTTAGCTCTGACCCAGCGAGACATAGACACAGGACCTTCGGGGGTGGGTTGCCAGGTGAGGTACTGTTTGGGTGGGTGGTGCGTGTCAAGTGACATCCAAGTGATGTTAGGAGTAGGCTGACCAAATGTCCTCTTTTGCCCGGACATGTCCACTTTTCACGTCTCGTCCGGGGCATCCGGGGGAATTTTATAAACTGATGATAATGTCCGGTTTTCCGTGTGTTTGTGTGTGTGTGTGTGTGTGTGTGTTAGAGTGCGGCACGGGCAGCATATTTCTGTCCGAACCCGAACCAAGCCCGACATTATTTAATGACCAAAGCACTGAGTTTGTGTCACACAGTGGTTACAGGCTATTTAACAGGCCGGGCGTGCTCAGCGGAGAGGGAGACCTCCGTGTTTGAGACGGGAGCGGGAGGCGGGAGGTCCGAGGCTTCCAGCGAGAGGAGAGGGAGACATAAAACAAAATAAGATAAAATAGGAAAAACCTGTCTCCCTCTTTTATTTTATTTTCAGCGTTTAATCAAGGCGGAGGCGGGCGGCTGGAGGTCCGAGACTTCCAGCGAGGAGAGAGGTAGAAACAAACAGCCAATGTGTGTCTGTGTGTGTTATGTTCAGGTGTTGTCACGTAAATAACAGTGCCCAAGCAATAAACAGGACAGACAATAGGATTTTATTTATTTTTACACTACATTTTCACTGAAAGCTGACCGAATCCGACCCGAGCCCGAATACAATTTATAGCTACATTTTTGACCAAACCCGGCCCGACCCGTCGGGTACCGTCGGGCTCGGATCGCCACGCTCTAGTGTGTGTATGTGTCCCCTATTGGGGCCTATCTGAATTTCTGTCTTTGAGAGATATTATTTTGTAATATAACTGAATTTTCTATCCATACATATAAATTTTAAATATATTAAAATTATAAGGCATCTTTGAGTAAACTGCGAGTATCATTTAAGTAGGCTATGTCGTGGCCGGCCGAGTGTCCTCTTTTTTGGAAATCAAAATATGGTCACCCTAGTTAGGAGGTTTCCTGACAAGATGACCAATGTTATTCACCTCACCTGTCAGTGGTTTTATGTTGAGGATGATCCAACACTCGTAAAATACGTCCACTTTGTCAGTGGACCTACACGTCTAAATATGATGCTGTAGGTAGGTACCCTCCTGCGTCTGTTTTGGATGTTCTGGGTCAGTGTGTCAATTACGCTTTGGTTTGTTTCATTTAATTCGTTTGCAATGTTTAATGAGTGTAACCTCATGTGAATGTGAGAAACAGAACGGACATGAGAAAATGACAAACTGCAAGATGTCAAATGAAATTAATTAATAAGTAAGTAAGTAGGTACATTTTATTTATACAGCACTTGTCGCAGACAAAGGTCGCAAAGTGCCTCACAAAGGCATTACACAACAAGAAAGGAATCATAGAGACAAAGTGAGTTCATGAGCCACGTAGTGAAAAGTGCACAGTTATTTGCACACACACACAAAACGAAAGGACGAAGTAGTTCAGCCACATAAGAGGGAGCCTGACCATGTAATGCTCTGTAAGTAGGAATGAGAATTTTGAACTGGATCCTGAGCTCAACAGGGAGCCAGTGAAGGGATTTTAGTGTTGGGGCAATGTGCGATCGTCTATTGATGTAGTTAATAGTCTGGCAGCAGCAGTCTGGATCGCTTGCAGTCGAGCAGTGAGGAGAACAGTGCATACAGTCGTCAATGAGAGATGAGATAAACGCAGGCAGAATCATTTCCAGTTCAGCAGCTGAAACAACAGATCTCAGTTTACTAATATTTCTCAAGTGCCTTGCCTTGCCTTGCCTCAAGTGGAACAACATTTGGTCAGGTCTGTGGTAACATTGCAGTTTTGAGCTGTTTTCTAACAAGTACTTGAATTAGTGTCTTCAGCCATTGAAAACAATATTGACAGATTATACTGCCTTGTTTCTCCCTGTAGATGAAAGTCATTTGGTTTGGCCTGAATTTTTGCTTTTTAAAAATGTCAATTTGACCAGGCCTCTAGGAGGACGTTTGGGCGGACGCTTGGGTATTGAAAGTGTTTTGTTGGGGCTGTTTTTCTTGATCCAAACATAGCGTCTAAGGATAGGGAGGCCGCAGGTTGTATCCCATCTCCTATACCTCTTTTCAAACAAAATTGGCACATGTACACAGGTTTTTTTCAATGCTGGAAAACCTGCTAAAATAGGCGATAGACTCCCTCTCTAATGCCAGTAGTAGTTTTCTGGTGTGTCACGTTCGGTGTCACAGACAGGCCGCAAAACATGGAGGCCTGTGAAAACTTTATAGTGGATACTTCTTTCCTTAGTTTGGAGGTTGCGGAACCGGGTATTGACAGGCCTTGCTTTAGTTTTGCTGTCAGCGACGTGGGGGCCCGGTCCAGCTCAGGGGAGAGGGTAAGAGTTGTTAGCCCAGAAGCCGGGGTAGCAGAGTGGAGAAAAAGGAGGTTGGTCAGGGGCGCTCAATCGACTCCGGGAGTCCAGTCATGCGGTTATTGTTGCGGCGGTTACAGGCCTCCAGGTCTGCTGCTTTGGCCTTGAGCCTAGCCGTTCACTGACCGAGTCCTCCTTAGCCTCCGATGTAATACGCTTCCTGTGGTCATATACAGTCACTTGCACCAGTTCAATCTTAGAATTTAAGCGGGCCATCTCTGTCCTCGAAGCTGAGGATAAACCCATCTTGCTGCTCTCTAGCAAGCTGGTTAGCACTACCATGCTAACATTGCTAACGGCTGTATCTTCCTTAGATGTGGGGTCCTGTTTGCTCTGCTTTGCAGGTTTTTATGACGTTTCTTTTGGAGTTTGGAGATATTCAGTTGCTTTGCGGTGATGCTTTAAAAAGTCAGAGAGATAAATGTGGACTTTGACAAAAGAGAGGAATGAGAACGGAGGCTCTTGTCTCCAAATGGATACTTTTTTTTATAAATCTCTTACTGATTCAGTCTCTCTTTCAAACCCGGTGCAGACTAATATGGACCGATATTTGTGTTAGGTGTGAATGTCGATTGTAATCTTTCCCATTATATGGAAAAAGCCAGATGTTCGCAGGCATTAATGGGTTTTTTGTGCGGTTGGAAAGGTGCTGTACAGACTGGCTCTACAAACCAGTTTATCATGTCAGCATCATCTTGCAGTGGATTTTGGTTGTAAAACACACAAGACTTTAATTTCCTCACTTTCACTTCCGTGTGTGAATGCAGCCCGAGTGTTTCCTCACTGTTCAGTGGCTGCAGGCTAATTCATGGTGTCAAGCAACATGTCAAAACTTCTGGAGGCAGCTCTCAGCTTGAACTTTATTTCAGACTTTTAACGGGGGAAACAGAGCCTGATTTAACAGGATGAAACAAATGATGAAAAACAGCGGAGGAGTTTGTCTTCAGGATCATTTTACTGGAGCTTGAAAAGGTAAACAGAAACTGTTTTCCATTTTCCCTTTCTTCTGTCTGCTCTCTGTAGTGCTTCATATTCAGTTTGATGAATGCGCGCTGTTGAATAATATGGATTTTCTCAACTGGTCTGACACATTTCTTCACACTAATGTTTCTGCCGTTCAGACAGTCAACACAGCCATCGGAACACAGACTCTCATTTTGTAAAACAGCCCAATTTGATTTTAAAATGAGAGGAAAACAATCACATTTTCCCCGTTACTGATAACATCTTCATATAAACCAATTGTCTGGGGAAAGCATTCGCTCACACTCACACATCTATCTGTAGCTCCAGGTTTCGATCGCTTGTTTATGAAATGTTTCTCGTAAACTTAAATGTCTTTTAGAAATTTTGGAAACACGTCACGCAGCATTTCAGAATTTCTACAAGACATTCTGACACATGACATTAAAAATGAAACTTTGCTGCAAAACAAACCACAGAGAGGTTTGTTGCACAGATTGACTACAAAGTCTTTGATTTCTGTCTTGTTAAATTTTCTTTGAATAAGTGTCTGCGATCACACCGTCAGTCACTCCCACTGTAGTGCTTGTTAGACACTCAAAAACAGAACTGTTAGATAGATTAAAAAAAAAAATAGACATAACCTTGCTGGTCTCAGCCGGCGCCACATGTAGTAACTTCAGGTACAGGCCAACCTTTTCTCATTCCAAAGTCCTTGAATACCCCCACTTTGATTTCACTGTCAGACACCCGACATCAAAAGCCACCAGGAAAACATATCATGGTATGTCAGTTACGTAAAACAACTGTCTCTGGTTAAAATAAGTCAAGGCTGACTTTCTGTTTCACACAGGACACAAACACTGCTTCCCTGGGTGAAAGTCCTGTATGTGTTTGACCCATCCACCAACTGACGTGGACAGTCTAGTTTTTTGTACTATGTACTACGTCACCTGACTTCCTCCTTTGCTCTTGTCATAATTATTATGGCCATGGGACATCGACGCCTAACAAAAACTGGAAGCAGCCACATGACTCACCGCCTTCACTCTTGGCCTAAGGGCAGAAGCCCTGACGAAAATGCTAAGTTAGCAATTCGCTAGCTATGAAATATTACGTTAAAGGAGAAAGGGTCGAGGTTAGGTTAGTCCATTGCTAGTTTCCAGTAAAAAAATAATAACACAGAGGCTCTTCGGTCTAAAACAAGACAGCAAACTGTTTCTTGCCTCCCACACTGACAGCAGCAGCGCATTACCTCTTCACTCCCTCCTGTTCTTACCTTTCACAATAAAAGCTCTGATATATCCAGACGCAACATATTCCCATCCTGAGGCTGTGGTGATGCGTTATTGAATATATTAAAATTATTTCTTTTCAGATTTCACTCTGCCTCTTCTTTAAGTTTGTATTCAATACAAAAACACATCATCTCAGTGAAATTTACTGAAACAAATGTTTATGTGACACAAAAAGGCAAAATCCTGGAGAAACTCTTTGTGGACCGGTTGGATAGTTTTATTGAAAAGCATCAGTTACTTATAGACAGCCAATACGGCTTTAGAACCAGCAGATCTACTTCAGTGGCACTGATGGAAGTATTGGAAGAACTAACTAATTCAATAGAAAATAAGCACTATGCAATATGGAACAGTATGGCACCAGAGGGGCGGGGCTTAGTTGGGTCAAAAGCTACACTGAAAACAGACAACAGTTTGTACAAATAGGTGAGCACAGGTCAACATGTCTAGATATAATCTGTGGAGTGCCACAGGGATCAATATTGGGACTAAAATTATTCATATTACATATTAATGACGTGTAAAGTTTCTAGTATATTAAGTTTTGTTATTTTTGCTGACGACACTAGCATAGTTTGTACTGGGCAGAATCTAAACCAGTTGTTGCACGATGTCTCGGTTGAATTGGTTAAACTGAAATTATGGTTTGATTGTAACAAACTCTCTCTAAACATTAGTAAGACCAACTTTATAGTGTTTGGAAAGAGATCGACTCAACCAAATACACTGGTTGAAGCAAGTATTGATGACATCAAGGTTTAAAGGGTCTATGAAAATACTTTTTTGGGGGTGATAATGCTCAATAGCTTTGAAGGGTCGGCATACGTAAGCTTGATAGCTTCAGCCTACTCTTTTTCGATCTATTAGTGTGTGGTTCTTTGGGTGTCCGATTGCACATGCGCATATATGATTGAATAAACTACTACTACTACAGTTTGTTATTTTGGCTGGTGGATTTTTTCATCCACCAGCCCCCTTAATCTGAGTTAATTTTGGACACTGGTTAAGCCCTATCTGACGCTTATAACTGTCCTCCATTACCGCTACTATGGATAGTAACTCAAAAGAACTTACATTGATTCCCTTTGGTAGCTATCAATAGCTACAGCAGAAAACTGAAGTCCTGTCCTCGTCTTGTTTTGGTTGCACAATGGTTGATGCACCTCCTTTGTGCCTGGAGCCTTCATTTTCCTGAGAGATCGCACCTGTGGCAGAAAGAATTGCACAGTGAAAGTGAGGCTTGTAGGGAACCAATCTAAATGCAGATGGTGTCATTACTCTATAACCATTACGTTCCGCAGTCAACATTTTATTCATAACGATAACTTCAAGCAAAAATGTGTCTATTTCCACGTTAAATAGAGGATCAAATCAGAGCACTTGGGGAAAGTTTACGTCGAACATTCAGCATTAAGTTGCTGAAGAATTATGTTTCTCGTGTGCATGTGGAAAGTAATTTAACAAAAGTGGCAGCATTCAGTCTGAGGAATGATTCATCTTTACCTCGGAGCCGGCAGTAGACACAAATACTCAGGGATAATTCTGTCTTCACTTGACATGCCAAACAGAGAAAATAGCGTTTTGCTCCAACAACTTTTCTGTCTGATGAGAACGTGTGGATATAAGTAATGAGCAGATAAAATGGAGGGTATGCAAGACACGGAGGCTCAATCTGAAAGGTAGGAAAGGATTGTGGGAGCTGTGCGAGAATGTCTTGCTGATGTGTGAAGATTCACAGAGTGCAGTTCAGGAGTCAGTTTACATGGAAGAGTTTCTTTTGTTAAAGTCACTGAAAGGAACAATGACAATCACTTTGATGGCAGTGAAGAAATGTACGACGAGGTGTCCTGGTAAGAAAACTACAGACGGTATGACACTCGCCAGCCAATCAGAGATGGTAATTCTCTGCAAAAAACCAACATACATGTGTATCAATATATACACATGTACATATATATTTATAATCGATTTCATATTAGCATCCATTTGAAATGATTAAAAATCAGGTTTGTTAAACAGATGTGTTGCCACTTCATGGCACACCCCCCAACGACGACGACTAAAGGTGTTCAGACTAAAGACAGAGTATAATTAGACATTACGTCAATGCAAAGACAAGAGGGAAAAAACTCAGTCAAAGACGTGTTTGAACTTCTCTCAAGCTGTTTTTCATTCTTCACACTTCCATCACTTATTATGTGAACAACCAAATGCAACATCATCAACGCCTTCAAAAGGAAACTGTCTTAAACTGTGCGCCGTCATCTTCGTTTGTGCGATTCATCTCGCCCTCGACTACAAGGACATTTTTGGAGAGGCAGTGGGATGCAGCCAGGAGGAGGCGACGACTGCAGGATTTCTGCCTCTCCTTTGAATCCAGGACAGTTAGAAACTTTTGCCTCTAAATGCAGTCTGAGGACACTTTGTACGAAGCAGTTTGTTTCAGATATGCCAAACCTGTGGGCAGGTAATCATCATCATCGTTCAACATTACCACACATCCCTACAGGCCATCGTGCACTGTCAATGTATGTCCACTAGGAGTGCTTGTTTTTGCCTCTGACAGACTCAGTGTCTGAGAACATTATGAAAGGATCCCTACAGAGGTTGACCTCTTCGTTAAATAATAAGATCCTTTTTGTTTAAAGAGAATCAGACATTTTATCATGGTCAAACAAACTTCACTCAAAGTTGACAAAAGTAAAATTAAACTCACGTAAGTCATCTTGGTTCATCTCTCCACTTTTCCAACAATCACCAGCTCTGGTTTGGTTGAAATTAACCCTTAATTCACCAGTTAGATGTGACAACATGCTGCCTCCATACACACTAGAATGAGTCTGGTGGGTTGATGGTGATTTCAGGGCTGTTTCTGGTTAAATAAAAAGTCTCTAAAGGTGCGGACACACCAAACCGACATCAAAGAACTAGCGGTGACGAAAGCCAACTGTTGCGTCGTCTACGTCGCCTCACGTCGCCCTGTGTCAGCTGCATTTTTCAACACACTACACGGACTACATCCAACGGCCAAGTAGCACGTACGTTCTGTGCCTGCGTGAGAGAGAGCGGAGTGAGAGAGTGGTACATCCTGTCAGCCGAGGGGTTTCCTATCTGTGCAGCCGAGCACCGCAGCACCTCCACGGACTATTACATCCAGACGGTCCCGGTGTTTCCTCCGCAGGCTCCACTTCACTCAGCTGCCCGATAAACCCGCTGCTTCTTCCCACTTTAACCTGAATAACAAACCAGGGCTCGGTGCTCCGGTTGGATCCAAACGGAGAGCCGGGGCTAGCTCAGAGACTAGCGGAGGCTAACTGGCTGTGCTTCCCTCCGGTCATGCTGCGGCTAACGCTCCGCTAGCCGCTCCCAGCTAGCTCCGGTTTGTTATTCAGGTTAAAGTGTGAAGAAGCAGCGGGTCTGTGGGGCAGCTGAGTGAAGTGGAGCCTGAGGAGGAAGCACCGGTTAGCCCCGGTTTCACTACAGGCAGATTCACTCGCTACAGGGGCGAGGAAATAAAACCTGAACAGCCAATCAGAGTGATCTCTCTCACCGACAAGCTCCGCCGCCGATTCAACATGCTCAATCGGCCGAAAAGCAGCTGACGCCTAAGTGCCGACGGTGCGGGACACACCGCAAAAACTAGGCAGACAGACGCTCACTGACGGCCCGACTTTGGTCGACGGCTGACCGTTGCCTTGGTGTGTCAGGGCCTTAAGATTCTAAAGCCAAACCAGGTACAATTCACAGTGTAGTACCGATGTAGTGCTTTTATTTTGAAAGAGACTGTATGTATTGTTTTTCCCATTTGTCACTTTGACACAAAAACATGGGAAAACAGAGTCCTGGTTGAAAACGTTGCCCTTTAACAGAGAGCAATTAGCTTGCTCTGAGGGGAACAGGTGCAATAGTTGAGACACCCTCTGCTGCAGCTCAGATTGGTTTTATACTGTGCACTGAATTCAAACAGAATAAACCACCACCGATTTTTAACTACCCCCCCGTCCCTCCTGCACGAACACACTCACACACACCACCACATAAAACATGGAACCAGTGTCCGAATGACACCAGCAGAACATTTTGGTGAGTTTCTGTCTGCAGTCTATTTTCAAACCCCAGATTTTGGCAGCTTGAGCTGATGAACAAAGCCCTCACAGTGGGTTGCTACACAATGAACACTGAGCATTTTATGTCTCCCTCTAATCCAAAACACCCACTCCTGGACTGTAGCTCCGTGTCCTGCGCCAACATCCTGTTTTACCGGGAGCTCTGTCAAATCAGACCCCAGCACCATCGACATGCCTGCGCTCTGGTCCGTCTGCATGTTTTCACCCACTTAACCTGAACTAACACAATTTTCTGTCTTGGAATGAACCTTGAGGTTTATTTTGTTGAATCTAAAAACTTTAGCGCTGCTTCTGGGAAATGGTCAGCAAAAAATGAAATTTGAAGTTAATGAGCCAAAGCCAGCAGCACGTTCTTAAAGTCAGATGCATAGAAAATTATTTCTTCAAGGACAGTCATTTCTCAAGAGTGATGAAAAGGCCAAAGTTAGCAGACTGAGGCCTGAATGTGCCTCTGACAGCAGCAGGGAGGAGTGTGTGTCATCACACTGACGGCACTCACAGAGGGGAGTTCAAAAGCAACAGTGGTGCCAAACGTCGTCCGGGAGTGAACGTCCCAAACGAAGCTGCGGCCAACAAAATCCTCTCATTAAGCAATCGGCTGAACAGCAGGGGACTGACGCTCGGGGAAGAGCGGGACTTGGCAGAGAGCAGAGACAACAGTGGGATGCTGTCCCCTTTTGTTAGAGCGAAAGACAAAACACCTCCAGTTCCAGTCACTTTAAATGTAGGATGACGGACTTTTCTGCTTTGTCGAGTGTTCCTTCCCTGGGCTTCAAACACACACAACAACAGAATACGACTCTGACTCAAAAGTGTCATGTTCAGCTGTCCAACTGAGAGGAGCTGCTGAGGACAGATACATAAAACTCTGCATTCAGCAGTCAAAGGCAGAAACATGAAACCTGCTCAGCTCTTTGAATCATTGGAACAAAACTGAATTCATTTTATGTTTTGTAAATTTGGTTTGAACTGCTGGTTACACAGAGTGGACGATTTCAAGACGTGACTCAAATATATACATATATATATATCTGTGTGTGTGTGTGTGTGTGTGTGTGTGTGTGTGTAGCTTGTCAATCACAGAATCAGCAGGCAGGTCAAACAACAGTGAGAGTCAGTTTTGTGGCCGGGAGCCTCCATGACACGGGTTCAGTTCAGAGCACAAGGTGTGACGCAAGGAAGCAGAGAGCAGGTGAGTCAATGGTGTCTGCTGAACGCACACAAAGAGCAAACAGTGTAAATATGTGCAACAGTACCGTGAGGGAGCAGACGGGAGGTGATGTCAGATGAGTAATACCAGGTGAACACAAAAGGGAGCCGACACACCTGTGTGGAGCCAGCTGTAGGTGACGTAACCAGTGAGGAGTTAAGGAACGAGCGGTGATGATGGGTTGATTCTGCAGCGTGCACACAAAGGCAGAATGTGATGAACGTGGTGAGGTAATCCACAGCACAGGAAGTCACAGGCAGCAGAACAGGTGAACTCAATGGAGAGCCGACCAGCAGTCACGCTGTTGAGAATATCAAGGAAAACGACCAAATCCGAAAATCATGGTGTCCCCCAAGGCTCGGTACTCGGCCCCCTTCTGTTCAACATTTACATGCTCCCATTAGGCAAGATCATCTGCCGCCATGGTCTCAACTTTCATTCTTATGCCGATGACACCCAGCTCTACATCAGTACAAAACCCTCTGCCCATCTGCCCCCTCAGTCTCTCATCAATTGCCTCCTCGAAATAAAATCCTGGTTGACATCTACTCAAACTCAACAGCAACAAGACAGAGCTCATGGCTGTGGCCCCCAATGCACTGCTCGGGAAGGTTGGGGATCTAATGCTAACCATTGACAGTGCCACCATCTTACCATCTGCTGAGGTCCACAACCTGGGAGTGATCCTAGACTCCACCCTCTCATTTCAACCCACATCAAATCTGTCACCAAACCTGCGTTCCACCACCTGAAAAACATCTCCAGACTCCGGCCATCACTCACCGACTCAGTTGCAGAAACACTCATCCACTCCTTCATCACTTCCTACTTGTGCAATAACCCCATTTCACCCTGACTGTATATATTCTGTTTGTGTAAATAATCTTGTTCAGTTTACACTACATATATACATATATATATATATATATATATATATATATTTATTTACATTTATGTTTGTTAATAATTCCTGTTTATTTAACTATATATTTGTAAATACTATTGTTTAAATTTCTTATATTTTCACGTATCTTTCCTCTCTTGCAAGGAGCACCTGTAACATAAATAATTTCCCCTCGGGGATCAATAAAGTATTTCTGATTCTGATTCTGATTCTGATAGTTTCATGAACAAAGCCCCGACCGACGGCACCTCTCTGCAATAATCCAACAAGCTACAGATGAAATCCACAAATTCAAGCCTAACACGTCACCTCAGTGTTGGTGAAACCACCTGTTTTAGTCTGAGCTTTGGAACGGACAAACTTTCCAGCAACAAGTCGAGCTCGGCGCAGCAGCTAACAGCAGCTCAAATGGTGTGAGATGTGAAGACTGTTTTATGGAGGAAGATTTGAGTTTGATTGGTTTCCCTCTTGGGAAATGATTGAGCATAATTACAGGCAGTGAGCGGTAATTTCAGCGATCAGTGTGATCATTGCCCGTGTAATTTCCATAATTTTCTGCACTTTGCTAAATTGGTTGAGAATGTTGACAGCTGCAATCAGCCGTCTCCACCTCCCACTGCCTCTCACACAGATTCTCACACACACACACACACACACACACACACACACACAGACACAGACACACACACTCGGACGGAAATCGTCTCTCTTAGAGTTAAACTTTGAGCAGCATAATAAAATCAGAAAATCCGAGTTCCCTGCGTCATCGTCAGCAAAATTATTCAATTTGGACAGAAATGGTGGCATCACGGGAGTGCCCTGAACACACACTGAATAAAAATAGAAATACAACACTTTTCTTTTTGCTCCCATTTTTCACAAGTTTAAATTCAAAATCTACGACTTTTTTTTCTGTCAAATTTTGGTAAAAAGTTGTTACAATCCATGTTGGTGAGCACTTCTCCATTTCCAAGATAATCCATCCATCAAACAGGTGTGGCACATCAAGATGCTGATTAAACCGCGTCATTACTACACTTGCGGGCGCCGTGTTGGTCCAGAGAACATGAAAGAAAAAGAAAACGGCCAGCTTGTGAGATGTGCTGATTCTTCACTATAAGCATTGAGTACTATGAGCCATATCCAGTGTCGTTTCACTTAATTTGACAGTACATCCAAC
Source organism: Epinephelus moara (assembly GCF_006386435.1). Lineage (NCBI taxonomy): Eukaryota > Metazoa > Chordata > Actinopteri > Perciformes > Serranidae > Epinephelus > Epinephelus moara. The sequence goes on along the minus strand of NC_065522.1, from coordinate 33,365,434 downwards.
CACAACTGCAGACCACATGCAACCCATCAGCCCTCCACACCCAAATTAAACACTTTTTGCTTGCATGTTTTGACAAGATTTTTTATGCACCCTAACCCCCAAATTCCACCACATGCGTGTTGGTTGCGTCTCCGCTCCGGAACGGCAGCGGAGCCGATAGGATTCAATTCTAGTCAATGTGTGTGTTCCACCGGAGGTTTCCAGACGTCATTTCACCCCGTTGACACCATGGACGAGGAGATGTTAATCATGGAGGTGCTACTACTCCTCTGGTTTTGTGGTTCTGTTTATAGAAACTACATCTTGTTATATTGCGCGATTATGCATGAATTCGCAAGATCTCGTGGGCCCTCGTGACTTCCGCTGTCCGGCGGAGCTGCACTGCTCCACACAGCAAACGCAGCTGGTGGGTGTTGACGGACGGCGGAGCACGCAGCAGATAACCAGTGCAGCCGTTCAGCAATGGACACGCATCCAGTGGAATTCCGGCGTTAGACTTGCTTGTCTAAAACTTTGTTCTAAAACCACCCTCACAGTCACTGTGTTGGTCCAGAGAATGAGACATGGAGACACTAGAAAAGATGGCGGCTTGTGAGAAGTGCCAGTGCACAAGAAAAAGTCCCGGTACACCCGACATAGTGAAATGTAGAAGTGCCAGTACTGGTGGGTATCAGCCCACTTCAAGCATGGAGTACTATAAGCCGTGTCTGACTGCGTTTCCGTGAGTTTGGCAGTACATCCAACCACAACTGCAGACCACCTTCAACCACACAGTGCAGAGGGCTCTGGGTTCTTCCTGGTGCAGAGGGCCCTGGGTTCCTCCTGGTGCAGAGGGCCCTGGGTTCCTCCTGGTGCAGAGGGCCCTGGGTTCCTCCTGGTACAGAGGGACCTGGGTTCCTCCTGGTGCAGAGGGACCTGGGTTCCTCCTGGTACAGAGGGACCTGGGTTCCTCCTGGTACAGAGGGACCTGGGTTCCTCCTGGTGTGGTGATTTTGATTCCAGCCCTCAGTGGGTCGATGATTTTAGTTTCCACTGACTGTTGTTACATTGTTTTGTTCTCATCAGTAAAGATTCTCAACTTGAATAATTCATTCATCAAGATCTGATGTGAGATTTAAATGTTCCCTACATGTTTTTGGAGCAGTGTAAAATAACTCACAGTGGAAAACTGCCCCATGCACATCTTCTCTCTCCTCACACTCCTTTCTGTGTGTTGTTACGTGCGCCTCTCCTCCCCTTTGTGCCGGTAAAACACATTTCATGCATATAGAATTTATTAGCATTTCAAAAGTCGGCTCTCCTGCATCACAAAGCCGAGCAGGGCTGTAAAGAGACAGTGAAGAAACTCAAGTACCTGTGTGCGTCAGTGCGCCTCGGGCAGGTCAGATGTCTCTAATGCCTCCAGTTTATCTGAATCACCACAGTCATCTGTGGGAAAGGTGAAAATATATTTCCAGCCAATCAGCTCCTTTGTTACTGATGAGACTCCACAGTGATGGAAAACAATCAGCGAGGAAGATGAGCAGTCCACGCGTATTAATAAAAGTCTTGATGCAAATGAGCTAAGCAACTCAGCAGGGAGACGTCACTCCTTCAACACAACTCCTCTTGAATAATCATGATAACATATATTCAGCTGGGAGCGTCTGCGTTCATCTTGGAGGACATTTCACAGGCAGTCATTTCATTTGAATGAAGAATTAATGTAAACGCCGAGTCAATGCTGATGAAAAGGCCTCTTTAATGTCCGGGAAGTAGGATTTCTTCAACCCTGGGGACGCCCGCAGGAAATGAAAGAGGAGAAAACAAGAAATATGGCATATTATCCCATAACAACCAATTATATTTCAAATGAAGTGCCGGCGGCTGAGCGTTACGGCTATTATTGGCAGAGCCAGAGAGCGTCCTTGACCAATTGAAAGAGGCTGACACTGCCTGCTGGTGATCAATTAAAGATGGAGTCAGCCTCGGAGACATGAGCAGGTAAAGCGTGCAGCGAGTGTTGCTGCGGGGCCCCTTGCACAGAAGTAATTTGTGAGCACTGATTACATGCAAATTACAAATTACAGCATTGTCACATTTGTTCTGATCAGCAAAACGTGTCAAAATGAGCATGTGAGGAACTGAGCTCGTGTTCTCATGAGGTCCCAGAGTCCCCCAACATGTTTACACTGTGCTGATGAAACTAACCAGCAAATTATTTTTCTTCTCATTTAGATTATGTTTAGATTTAAAATCACAATCCGTTTCCTCCAGGTGCTCTGACATGTTCTCCCTGTGTCAGCGTGGGTTTCCTCCAGGTGCTCTGACGTGTTCTCCCTGTGTCAGCGTGGGTTTCCTTCAGGTGCTCTGACATGTTCTCCCTGTGTCAGCGTGGGTTTCCTCCAGGTGCTCCCACATGTTCTCCCTGTGTCAGCGTGGGTTTCCTCCAGGTGCTCCCACATGTTCTCCCTGTGTCAGTGTGGGTTTCCTCCAGGTGCTCTGACATGTTTTTCTACACATACTAAATTCAATACCAGGGCAAATCTGCGTAATCCAAATAGCTGGAGATCAAACCGTGATTTATTTCTTGTGACTGCTGTGTTATCCTCCGTAAACAAACGATGTCGAGCAGCTTTAACTGTGGAAAAACATCAGTTCTATTATTAAAGTGTTTGTTGAACACAGCTGGTAATGTCTCTGCGTTTCTCCATCTGTCAGTGGGAAGAAGAGAGAAGAGAGTTGAAAGATTTAGCTGCGTTCTGATATCTTAACTTGAAATTAAATCACACAGCACAACGCTCAGGGCAGCGAGAAGCATCTGTAACCACCAACAAAGACAGTGGACGAGCTGAAAGCTCACGGCCCAGTCGCCAGAGGAAATGTTGGCATTTTACATTTCTGCAAACCCTGGACACATTCATTTGCACATTTTACGTATCTTATTAACATATGTAACGTGATGTAGCTCTGATAACATGTGTATGAGCTGAGTTTGCCATCAGGTGGACCTGATGGTGCGTCACCCAGCACAGCGGTTCTCCTCAGTCATCAGTTCAAGGTCCTCACAGTTTAATACATTCAGTGTCAAACTCGCACTTGGCCGAGTCATTGAACTAGTTTTCTCTCTCTGTCAAGTATCTGTCTGTTAGTCACTCACTCTGCAGCACTTCAAAATAAAAACTCAGGTGGTATTTTAACTGTACTCTTCAATAAAGTGTTTTTCATTTCCACACTTGACACATTTGTGAGTCACTTGCGGGTCATTCAGAGTGGACCCATGAACCACTTCTGGACGATGACCCATCCATTGGGAACCACTAACCTCAGTGACACGGCTGCCGAGCTGCAGACGACTGGGGGAATTTTTCAGCCACGTATTTGATGACTTCTCATTCCAAAGTCACCAAATAACGCCACTTTGTCAGTGGTTTTGGTGTCAGACACTGACAGCATACGCTTCCTTTCACAGTGGTACGATACGCCGAATGTCACACTAGAAGACGATGCTGTTGAGTTACGTCACGCCTCTTTTGATTCAGTGATGTCAGCATGCTGTCACCGTCATTTAGCTCTGTGTAAAAATGCAAAGGCGGCATCAAGAAGGGACTTCGTAGAGGCTCTCTGGCGCCATCTCTGTGTAAAGAGGGCTTCAGAAAATTAAAGATTTACAAACGGCTAGTTTTTAGTGACCTAAAACACAGTTACCGTGTGGATGAATCTATATAAGCGGAAGTTATGGGTTCTTGAGGCAAATGTGTTCCTCATGAGGAGAGGCATCTCTGTGCAAAGTTTCATGTCTCTACGACATACGGGGCATGAGATATGCCCATTCAAAGTTTGACATTTCAATCAGTTGCTATAGCGCCCCCCTTTGGCCAACTGATGTAATATTGCTTCATTGGCATCCTCCCATGACCCTCTACCACTGTGCCAAATTTCACATGGATTGACCAAGTCAGTGAGGAGAAAAACATGGAACAGACACAGATTCATTCGTTTTATTTAGTTTACTTTCATTCTACTAAAAAAAAGTCAACAATATTTTGGATATTGACCAACTTCTTAAAATAATAATCAACTAACTAAAATGCTTTAATGAAACAAACGTAATTTTGTTTATGCTGAAAAAAAAGTCTTTACTTTAATCATTATCCACGAACACATGATTCATTCTATACACACCATCCCATGACACACACACTCACTGTGATCACATTCTTACACCTCCTACACACTCACAACTACAGTACACACACACACCACCACTTCAACTACAGTACACACACACACCACCACTTCAACTACAGTACACACACACACACACACACACACACACACTTATACACACAGCTCTGTTGGGTCGAGAGCTAAACTGATCAAGGACACAGCTCAGTGTTTATCGATTGATCCTGGTGGAGAGCAGATGAAGTGTGTATGAAATGAGTCACAGTGTGTGTTTGTGTGTGTTTCTGTGGCAACGTGACAAATTATTGATGTTTTCTCTCGGCTGCCCCGGCGCAGGACTGACTGACAAGTCTCACACTGAGCTGAGCCGGAGGGGACAGTTGTTAGGCCTCAAATCTGACGGACTCACACCAGCAGAAAAACACTCACCAGAGGGGGAAACTCACAGGGCTGTGGTGCACTGGGGGGGGGCAGGAATAGTAGCAGCACGAGTCTGCATTTATTTTCTAGCAGTTTTATTCCCACGTGTGTAATTGAATCTAACTCCATAATATTGTGTGGCAGGACGTGTCATCTTCCTAAACCTTTACATGTCTAATCTACAAATCTAAATTCAATGACCCTTAAATGTCACGATTCACTTGAGCACAGCCGTTCAATGATGTGTTGAGAGGCGAGTCAGTGCCGTATATGGTGAGGACAGGAAATAAGGGGGCGGAGTTATCTTACCCTCCTGTTATTCTACTGGACACATGTGTTAACCTATTATACGTCCCATCCCCTCTTCTCTTCTCTCCTCTTGTCCTGTCTCGTTTCGTCCTGTCTCGTCTCGTCCAGTCTCGTCTCGTCCTGTCTCGTCTCGTCTAGTCCTGTCTCGTCCCGTCTCGTCTCATCCAGTCTCATCTCGTCCCGTCTCGTCTCGTCTCGTCTCGTTCAGTCTCGTCTCGTCCTGTCTCGTCTCATCCTGTCTCGTCCCGTCTCGTCTCGTCCAGTCTCGTCCCGTCTCGTCCCGTCTCGTCCCGTCTTGTCTCGTCCTGTCTCATCTCGTCTTATCTCGTCCTGTCTCATCTCATCTCGTCCTGTCTCATCCTGTCTCGTCTCGTCCTGTCTCATCCTGTCTCGGCTCGTCTCAGCTCGGCTCGTCCTGTCTCGTCTCGTCCAGTCTCATCCTGTCTCGGCTCGTCTCATCTCGTCTCGTCCTGTCTCGTCTCGTCTCGTCTCGTCTCGTCCTGTCTCGTCCTGTCTCGTCTCGTCCAGTCTCGTCTCGTCCTGTCTCGTCCCGTCTCGTCTCGTCCTGTCTCATCTCGTCTTATCTCGTCCTGTCTCATCTCATCTCATCTCGTCTCATCTCGTCCTGTCTCGTCCTGTCTCGTTTCGTCCTGTCTCATCTCGTCTCATCTCGTCCTGTCTCATCTCATCTCGTCCTGTCTCGTCTCGTCCTGTCTCATCCTGTCTCGGCTCGTCTCATCTCGTCTCGTCCTGTCTCATCCTGTCTCGGCTCGTCTCATCTCATCTCGTCCTGTCTCGTCCTTTTGTGCCTCAAAAGTACTACTTCAGTTATTGTGGTTTATTGACTTATTGATTGCCATATCCTTTCAGCTGAGGCTGTACAGATTTGATGGATATGAAGCACTGGAAGACACTACAAGAAATGACATAACAAGATGAAAAAGACGAACGTAGGCCCCTGTGGACCATCTCTGTTGCAGAGTTCAAAGGGTTAAATGCTTTTCTCTGAGGATGACTTCATGTTGGAACACTGTCAGCACCGTGTAGATCATATTTACGTCCTGCTCGTCCAAGTCTGACAGCACGTACCTCAAAGATGGCGGCCAGTTCTTCTCCTGCACCTGTGTCCAGCTTGATGCTGCCTGATGCTCTAGAAAAAGAAAGAGTTGAGAATTAGAGCCACGATGATGACATCACATGCTGCAGTATAAACAGTTAAATCCATATTCAGGAGATGATTTTCAGTGTATTGGCACCACACAGTTGGTCATGGCTGGGCTGAGAGCCAACTGCAGGGAGGTCAAGGACATGCAGAACAATCACAGCAGCGTCTGACAGACGTGGCCTCCATGTGTGGCAGGCGTTACGCGTTCCAGAGCCGTGATGGATAGCAGGAAACAGATGGATGACAGCTGAAGGCTACAACATGGAAACCAGCATGCTGTCCTCCCATGCCTCAGCTGCAGGGGACGCCGCTTGGTTTGGTTCCCATCATGCACCAAACATGGATTTATACTGGGTCAGTGCAAAGGTGGAAGAGGAACCAAGACTCACCTGTCCTGCTTCTGTCTTACACACAGCTGTGGAGACAGAACATGACATAAGCATCAATAAATAAATATATATAAATTAATACGTCATTAAATACACAAGTATGTGAAGAAAGAATAAATAAATATTAAAATAAATATGAAAATAAATTTATAAATACATGTATGAATACAGAAAGATATGTAAAAGCTTAAAAATATAAAACTATTGAAATAAATCTATAAATAAATACCGAAATACAATTAAAACATAAAAGTAATATGTAATATAATATAACTATTAAGAAAAATATGAAAATAAATCTATAAGGAGTACATTTTGAAAATAAAATAATAAATAACTATTGAAATAAATCTGTAAATAAATAATATATAAATAAATACAGAAATTAATTTAAAAAACAAAAGACGAACTATTGAAATAAATATAAGAATAAATCTATAAATAAATGTTTAAATACAGAAATACATTAAAAAATAAAAGAATAAATGACTACTGAAATAAATCTATAAATAAATAATATATAAATAAATACACAAATTAATTAAAAAAATAAAAGAATAACTATTAAAATAAATATGAAAATAAATCTATTAATACGTTTAAATATAGAAATACATTAAAAAATAAAAGAATAAAGAACTATTGAAATAAATCTGTACATAAATAATATATATAAATACATAATAAATTCATAAATTAATTTATAAAAACAAAAGAACTATTGAAATAAATATAAGAATAAATCTATAAAAAGAACTATTGAAATAAATATAAGAATAAATCTATAAATATATGTTTAAATACAGGAATACATTTTAAAAAAAAAATGATGATCAGGAAAAACTCCCCAAAAAACCCTTTAACGGGGAAAAAAAACGGTAGAAACCTCAGGAAGAGCAACTGAGGAGGGATCCCTCTTCCAGGACGGACAGACGTGCAATAGATGTCGTACAGAACAGATCAGCATAATAAATTAACAGTAATCCGCATGACACAATGAGA